>NC_080670.1:2169530-2194530 GCF_030247195.1 Topomyia yanbarensis | reverse complement strand
GCGAGAAATCATTTGCTTCGGCAAATCTTTGGACGGGTGCTTGGTCCTTTTGATTGAAAGGCGCTGGCTGGAGCTGCTGCTCTGATTGCGGTGGTGTTAGAACTGGATGGTTCGATTCGAAACAGAGAAAATAGGCAAAGTCTTGAATGTATACTTGAGTTGAGTGAAGTATGAACCAAAGAGATGTGTCTGTCGTCTTGATTTAATACTTGAAAAATCATTTATATTTCTACTGAAATTTTACCTTTAGTTAATTTTAGTAATGTGATTCACATTTGTCTCATCAGTATCCCGCAGAAAACTTGGTAGCACAGATGGACGTAAATCCAAAAGGAATACTACTAGACACGAATGATATCCTGTAAGCAGAAAAACTATGGCTGCTGATGAGATCACAGTGAAATCGAAAAAGTAGTGTTTCTTTTGGATTCACCATATATCTGTGTGGCCAAGTCGGCTCTCAGATACTGAAGAGACAAAGTCGTTACGTTAATCACAGTCTCACTAAAGTTAAAGATATTGTGTCCTTGATGCTCAACATGGTTTTAATCCTATTTTCTCCTTGGGAAGAAATGAAGCAAATTTGTTTGTCGATTGCCCTCGAAAATTACCCAGTGACATTTTCGCCACTCAAAAGTTGTTGTAGCAAAGCACAGCAATTAAATTATGTTTGCGGAAGCAACAAACAGGAAATTTTAGAAAGGCACCCATGAAAGTAAATGCTCTTCGCTTTTCGCCGGCGTACAACGGATGATGGCACTGTTCCCCGCCGACCGTGAGAGATCCTATTGTATTCTATCGACAAAGAACTAATGGTATTCCCCCTTTTAAACCATGCCGAGGATTGAAAAACGAACGATTTTGTTATTTGCTTGAGTGACAAGAGCACAACGGAACGACGGTTCTTGGGGATGTAGAAGTTGAACATTTTGGTATCCTTCCGAAGAAAGGGATCGTCAGATAAAAGGATTCCCTCTACTGCTGCTGAAGCAGGGAAGCTTTCACACACTCATGGCTTCGCGAATGAATAGATTTGCAAAACATCCGCCAGAATGAAGAAAGGAAGGCGAATTTACCTGGCCGTTCTTAAGACATCAATCACCTTGTTTGTTGCATTTTTTTCGTATCGAGAGGACGTTTTCTTTTCGGTTACCGTTGATATATTCCCACATTTACTCGCTGAAATAGGAATTGAAAATGTCTTATTTAAAGATTTTTTCGATTGGGTGAAAACTGCTATGACCCAAAATATGGAAAAATTGACATATAATAATTCCTCGAGTTTCGCTCAACTCACCGAGCTTGACTCGTTAAACATTAAGAAGTCCAACGTGGTAACTTTGTTTACAGAAACTAATTACTAACTACTGAAATTCGGGAATCTTTGATCTTGGCACTCAAATATACTTGATCCTAAAATCTTTGATCGAGGAAGTGATCGTGGATTTCAATGATCGTTGATCATGAAACTTGAGGAACCTTCATCGTTAATCATTGGACTCTGGAATCCCTAAACGTTGATCTCAAGCAGTCTTCCCAAATAAACATCGTACACAATGTTCGCTTTGGTTATGCGCTCATATTAAACCCACATTTTGTGTACGAACTCGAACACGCTATTCCGTACCAAAACACGTGCACATGTTCACCTACACGACCGAACTCTATGTACGTACACGGTGTGCGTACACCTCTCGCACACACAGGTTAGTGGCACCAGTTTTCTCCTACTCACTTTCATCATCACTAGCGTTGACTCTTTTTGCCTTGTGTGAACCGTTCTCGTGTACGCACCCGGTGTACGAACACGGATGTTTGAACTAGAGTTTGAACATCGTTCGTTTGGGTTCGACGTTCGAGGCGAAGTATGTTTGAGGTTGAACACGTGCACGAAATTTTGTACACAGGCACAAACTTGTCGATGTTCATGGGAAGTCTGATATCAAGAAAGCTTGATCGTAGTGTTCAGTAGGTGGAACACTACGATCAAGCTCTCAAAAATGGATCCTGGACCCTGGAACTTAAGGATTCTCGATCGTTAAATTCAATCATGGAACTCAGCCAGGCCGACGGAACGCTTGGGTAGTGCTACCCACTCGAAAATTACCGAGGGAAGAATTACCCATTCGAAAGTTTGGAACAAACCCAAACCTGAGATTAACCAAGTATGGTGCTCGGGCAAAAAATGTATTCGTCTGAAATTTTTTTGCAAAAATTTCATATTTTTATTCATATGCAAATTTCTTTGCTTTTAAATTCCTTCAAAATATGGGATAATAATTAAGATTTGTTTGAAATCTGAAATTATTTTTTATCTTAATATTAAGGGAAACACATTTTGACACATGTTCATCTTGAATCGATATACAACAAAATATTAACGCAGAAATATTTTTAAAGACTAGATATACAAATTGTAATTTTTAACAAGAACTATTATTTGATTCAAAATTGAAACAAAGAAAACCACTAATAGGCTTTTTATAAGGAAGGATGGCAAAAGACATACATATTGATTGATTCCAACATCAGAGTAGCAGAGACCGCAAAAATAAATTAAACTTGCAGCTTTTTGGCAAACAGAAGATCACTGTCGTGAACCGAATCGCCGCGAATTCATTTGGGATCGGATGTTCAGGTAGCTGTGGGCATGTCAACCAAGTAGTGTAATCTAGGTAAACCAGCAATCTCGGACAGGAACGATGTCGAAGGGATTTGTTTAACGACGATCTGGCACTAGAACACTAGGCGCACGACCAGACAACATGTTCAATGTCGTGATAAACGTCACCACAAGTGCAGAGACCGCTCTCCACGACCTCAATACGCTGGAGATGCACATTCAACGTATTTTGTGTGTTTAAAGAACAATCATTACGTTTACATACAGAATTATCATTTTATTGCGAAACGTCTATCGTTTTGGATGCGGATCTAAATGGAAAACTGTTGCCACCGAAAAAGGATGCTTGGTTCCGTGTATTACGATTAAAGGTTGAATCGAATACACAACGTAGGGCCTAACCAGCAGACGAAATATTGTTTCACTAGTGAATCCGTCGACGAACCGGGGCCAATAACCGCGTTTTTCAGCTTTCATCAAGTTTTTCTTTTGCGTTTCCAACGTCGCAAATATTCGGAAAAAATTGGGCGATCCGACGTTCAAATAGTCCTTATAGGACCTTTTCGCGTACAATTCTAAGCACCCTCTGCCCACCACGCAGGCGAAGACCGTCCACGGTTTGACGCGTCGAGTACTTGTTTCGTCTGATCTTTAATCGCAGTGTAGAGAATTAAGCCAGTCAAAACCTTGTACGCTTCCACCGGAGGAATTTTTTGTTTTTGATTCGATTGTTTCGGATGTAGTGGACGCGTAGCCTTTGATTCGGATTTGACAAGCGACGACTTCAATATCCGGCACTAAGCAAAGGCTAATCCGATTGAAATTATAGCACATTTTGATCCGCAAAAAAGTTCCTCCATAGTGTTTTCTCTGCCCTGACGAATAATGTTAAAATTGTGGAAGATCTACATTAGCAGGTTTCACACAATGCAATTGCATTGTGTAAAACCTAGGAACACAATAGGACTGAAACATAGGGACACCGTCAGGCCTTTACGAGGAAGTTTGGGAGAGGAAATGATTCTCATCTTTCGAAAATTTGCAGACACATTAGAATATGTTCCCTCAATGGGATTGTCAGAATCTCGCTCTTTACCGAACAAACGAGCGTAGAAATTAGTCGTGGCCGGTGGCATAGCCGTGTTTAGCATTTCTTTTAAAAAACGTTCTTTAAAATAATGCTTCATATTTTTCCCGTATAATTTATGTACGGGATATGTCGACAGTAGACGCGGAGTTTTCTACTTTTTCGGATTCGCTCCACATTTGCCGCACCGTGCTTTGTTTCTACAATGGGTAACTCTTTGGCCCTATTGTTTGAACCGACGACAGTTCTTGCCCCGCGGCACAAAAATGCGAACAGGTAGACAAGCCCTATTCAAAAGAACAAAGTTTGGAAGAACAGATTCGTTGAAAGGCTCGAGGAATAAGGCTCATGGAAAATGAGTTGTTTTCTTATACTCCTCGATTTTTGCTGAACGCAATTGCTTGCATACCAGAATTTTCATACACTGAAGCAAAGCCAATCACATATTTCACAATTATGGCCCCTCCCTGAGACAACACCATCAATCTCTACTTTCCGGGTAGGTACGTAGACAAAATACTTCTCCGTACACGCCCGAGTGCTGTTTAATTAGATCACGCGACATACCGATGGTGTTAAATGGCTTATCCTTAGTGCGGAAATAGGCCATCCAGGGGCCGGCTGCATCAGATGGATATAATTTGTATTGAAGAGGAGACTTATCGGCATTATTTTTGCAAACGGATAAATGTTCATATCGACCTCCACCAAGCCTGAAAGGCTGTCGGTCTTCGGAAATACCTTCCCATTAGTCAACACTATCATGCAGGCTTCAGTATCCACGAAAGGAAGATTTTATCGCAGGGAACGGAAAATTAGTGCAACGAAATTTAAAAGACTGGAGTAATTGATACTGAGATGTGGAAAAAAATGACCCTCATCAATTTGTAGTCTCACCAGGAGCATCTGATCCAAAAATGGTGGTTTACCTCGAGCGAGGATACCAATGAATAATAATAAAAAAAATATTGATTTTTTTCATCATTCCACTACGAGCGGAGAATATTGAATTCTCTCGCTTTTTATGTACGTTTCTTGTCGATAGAGTCGAATTGCTAGTTGAAAATAATAGGTAAAATTCCCACGAAATTCTTGCCTAGATATCAACAATGACACGACCCGGTTATCAATAATATAGAGTCATATAATCCAACGGCGCTACTGGATTAACCCCAATGCTTTATTATTAAAGACAGCTCACGGTTTAGTTCCTATTTCAGGTATCCAACGAACGACTGCCTGCATGGCTGAGAATCAATATGCACTCGAGATAGACGAAAGGATTTCCGCTGCGATGCATCAAGCATCACGGAGGCCCACGACTAACTAATTGTATGCAAAACATGTTCCCGTGTTTTCCTTCCTCGCGTGTCTGTTAGCCATCGCACCACAACATAACACCACACAACGTTGCATCGGAGCGTACACATGGGAAGCGATCGGTGTTACCCAAACTCCCGCTTGACCAGTGCTGCCAACATAGTACGGCGAATGAACGGGTTGATACTGCTTCAAACTTTCGAAACAATCGGAAAATCTTGATTGTTCGAACAAATTTTATACAAGACATAACCACAACATGGCAACACGGCAATGCCAACCCTACAGGCAGCCCTGAACTGACGTTCGACACCAGCAGCAGACAGCAATTATTATCGGTTGTCCGGTCGGGTAGATACTTCATCCGTGTTCGCGTAATTTGGGAAACCACTCAGCCCGGTCATCCTGGTCCCGGCGGTTTGATGAAGTTCCTCCTACATATTTAGCTGGTGTCTCCCCAGAGCAAAAACACTACATTATTGAAACATTAATCAATGATCTACAAAAACACGATGACGTACACCGCGGAGGGGGTTGTTGCTGCTGCTGCTGCGGTTGACTACACGTGTTTCTTCCCATGACACGCAGTCAACCGCAAGCGGGTACAGCATGGAACCGGCCGCATAGGACGAAAATGGCGTTGATGACATAATTCATGACCGACGGGTACATTAGCTAATAGATGCCCAGCAGAGAGAGCCCACACATGTAGATTCCCAGGGGAGGACATGCTACTATTTGAATAATTGCACGTTTTTTCATGAATACTGTGGAAGGGAGATTTTTTATCGAACCACCCACAGCGAGAGGATGCAGGATCGATTTGGTTTCACACTTCGATGGTATCGATTCACTCCCCTGAACGAGTTCTGCAGTAGCCGACTTTTGTTCTTCAAGCTGAAAATTGAATTTCTAATCCGCATTCGAATGGTCCTCTTTGCAGCAATCGATTGAGGGAGCACAAAATTCGTTCAATACCAGAGAGTGAGAGACGAGCAAACGCCTAGAGGGTTTGTTGTTGTATACACAGCAGGATGACGGGAATGGACTACTAGATTCTTTACCACAGAGGTCGGAAAACAATTGAAGTTAATTGGATTTTTTTTTGCTTGGCCTGAGCATCCGATTTTAATAATTGAAAATAGATATATCCTAATTGAAATTGAGGCTTGTGTGAACAGGAAGCCTGCATGAGTTTGTTGTAGAACTTTGAAACCAAATTTCAGATTGTGGGACATGCCTATTCACATCATTCCGAATTTGGTGGTAATTTGCAACGGAAAAATTCACGAGTGAACAATTTTGAGGCAAACGATAGAGTATTTGAACAGATTTTGAAAGGTGGTAGGTTCAAATCCTGCATCTAAGGCGATTTCCTGTTTCAATTCATTCTTTGGCATTGGCAACTTTGTCGCAAACGAATTGACACTTACGTCAAATCCAAAAACAATTTATATAATCAGTTTTTCCCTGTGGTAACTGGAAATTAGATACAGTAAAGCCAAAAACTATTACTCACCCGTCTTCCGGTAGATCATGTTGGCCCGCTGGACATGCCGCGTGATGGCTTCGATGCTCGCCTCATCCGAGCCCATCTTCTGGAAGAACGTGTGATCCGCCTGCAGATACAACATGCACGTACTCTTCCGATCGTACAGCGAGCTCGCAAATGCCTGCTTCTGTTCGTTCAGTTCGTTCCGCACGTTTAGGTTCACATTTCCGTTAGCCCCGCTGATCGTGACATCCGGGTCGTAATTGTTTACGATGATGTTCTTCTTCGTCGATCCATTCTTGGTGATGATCTCCACGTGCGTCTTGTGGTTTGGGTTCGAGCTGCTATTGCCACTGTTGTCACCTCCACCGACTGCCGCATTCTGGTCGTACACGTTACCGATGATGTTCCGATTGCGGGTTATTATTCGCTGGTTCGCATCCCCACCGTTCGGGTTGTACGTATTGATGAGGAAGTGATTTTTTCTATTATTCATCGGAGTAGGCGGCTGGAAACGATTGCTATCCTGTACGTTGCTATGGATGTTTTTGTTCACGGTGTGCCCACTACCGGAACTGGAACTGCTGCCGCCACTGGCCAGGCTGGTTCGGGTTATGATTCGATCCTTAAAGTTAAGGTTGAGGTTATGGTTGCGCGTGATGCTGAAATCATCGTTGTAGGGAACTTCGAGGTCCAGCGGAAGTGAAGGATTACCGCGGGTTTCGTGCATCTGCAGGAGAGAGACAGAGACAGATTGGAGAAAATTGGTTAGTGGATGCGTAATTATTTTTTCATGCTGAATATCTGATTAAAGTTGATTACTAAATTTTACATTAAAGAATTTTACTGCTCCAAATAGAATGTTTATATCCGACACAGCCAATCTTTTTTTCGGAAGTTGTCCTACTGAAGCTGTAGAGCTAGATTCTTGAAAGGGTTCCCCGTCAGAATCACTCATTACAATTGTAGACGAGACAGGCAATGTCGCCCACTAAAACACTGCTTAAGTCCAAATGCAGCGGTCCCTGATTCTAAATGTGATATTCACTGTACGGTTCAGATATGTGTGGGCGTCGGGATTTCGCGAGCGCGTGGATCATCGCGAAGGGCTTGAGCGTTTGTACGTTAATGTGTTCGATCGCGTATGCTAACGTGTACGTCACTTCGCGTGTATAAATTCTAATTTATAGCCATGTACCGTTCGTGTGTGTTCTTGGATGATCACGCGCGGACTGTGAATCTGATTCTTAATTTTCGGTGTACGGTCAGATGCAGTGCTACGAAATTTCAAAACCAGTTACCTATTTCTGCTTGTATTTACCGAAACCTACTTCCAGATTCAATGCCTCCCTCATTCATTCACTTTTCAATTGACTGAAATTTCATGCAGAATCGAATGCTTGATTGCAGAGGAAATATAAATTCATTCACCAACCAAATCAATCATTTGTTATTATGTCGACAGTTTGAAGGCAGAAGTTAGCATCTTCTAGATTTTCGAGCATAAGTGAACTGCGTAATCTATATCTGGTGCACTTTTGATCAATAATCTCTCTCAGAGCTAGCATAGAAATAAAATTCACTTTGCTTCTGAAACCGAACATGTCCGTACCTGAAAGCGCTGCATCGGGAGAACGAATGACGATGGAAACAAACCAAAAATTTCATTCATCGCAGCGGGCATGAATTGAATTTCGTTTTCTTTCAAGTTCATGCAGCGATGTCAATTTTTTTAAGCTCTGGTCAGATGATAGAGTTCCCAGTCATATCACTAGAGTTCCCAGTCATGTCGCCATGGAAGGTGTTGTCTAGTGGATATGAGCATTATTTTTGGATTGGTGCAACTTAATGTATGGACCTATGTTGCTAGGACGGAGCGTGATGATTTTCGGGCGTGACCGATTCATGATCGCGCGAACACAGAACTTCGTAAGTACTAAAACATTCACCTTATTATCAAGTTCGGGCGATCGCGGGCGTAGGTGTGCGAGAATGATCGCGAAGGACTCGAGCGTTTTTATGTTGACGTTTTTGTCGCTTGTGCTAGCGTGTCTGTAATTTCGCGTGTATACATTATTTTTATAAGCGAGTGGCCATTCGCATGTTCACGTGTCCTTTAATGATCGCGCGCAGATCGTGAATATACTTAATTTTTAGTGTATGATTCAGATGCTAGAAGAGAGTGAGTTCTCCCATTTTACTAGAGCTCCCGGTCATGTCGCCATGAAACATATTGTCTAGTTTTTTTCTATTGGTCCAACTGAAGGCATGAGTTTGGACTGCTTTGATCGAGGGTAAAGTCTTCCGGACGTGACCGATACATGATTGCGCGAGCGGGGGGTTAGTGCTTGAGATCGTGTTAGTAAATTTATATGTGCAAACCATTCATTTGCTACTATCGTGCTTTGGAGATCGCGGGCGTAGGTGTGTGTGATCTAACGCGTAGGACTGCCAAAGATCATCAGGTATATTGTCATCTTCGGGTGCCCTGACATGGTAGAGTCCAAATTAGGTAAATGTAAGGGTGCCTACAGAGAGAACTTGACCTTAAGCCCACATTGTACATTATTTCGATCATGGCATAAGTGGGTAATAAATTTTATCACAATGTAGCTTAACTAAAAAGAAGATAATCGTATCCCATGTTTCTATGCGATATCATCGCAGTAATACTTCTTTGGTGGAAAAACCCCCGAACCACATCAAGGTAAAGTATCATGCCGAGGGTTTTATATCCGACACAATCAATCTAAACAAAAATCTATTAAATTTTATACCAGTAGAGTTAACTTTAAGTTAATGTACTTTATGGTTCTTTTCCTTTTGCGGCTATCTATTACTTATTTTTTAGGCTTCAACATTGTCATTCACCTTTTTGAAAATAAAGTGCATTTCAAATATATAACCCAATTTACAATTCAAAGTAGATTAAAAAATAAATAAATAATCGAATATTGATTCTGTCGACTATCCTGGGTGATTTGCTTTCCGCTTCTTGTGTTAATTTTTTTACTTGGTGATGAGCAATGGTTTACCCTCTGCCGCTTGACAATTGATCAGCCTGCTTTCTCCCTCGCTTGTGTTTGTGTCCATGTTGTTGTTGCTAGAGCTTTGATTTTCGCTGTTACATGTTTGATGCTATTTGTGTTTCGAGTGACTCTGATAATAGCCGCCATTCTTTGGTTTACTTATGAAGCTTTACATTGTTCCCAATCAAACTTTATGTCAGCTGTGCAGTTCCATGTTTGGTGTTTGCTACCCAGTGTTGCCTCATACATTTAGAGCGTGGGTGATGCGAATGGTGGTCTATTCAGTCAGTCATTTCCATAGAATAGTACAACATTTGAACAATGTTTCCCTAAATTTGCATTGCGGAGTGTTGAAGGTTGGCTGAGTAGTAGTGGGTGGTTGTTGTAGCTGATATAAAATATGCGAGAGTATTCATGTCTCTGTTACTGGAGGCTATTAATGTTTGGCCCGAATTTTCATGTACGCGTTATAAAACGTTTGCCCTTAGATGTGTGATATGAATCTTGCTGAGAGCTGGAACTCTCATTTCTGTCTGTTGGCTTGGATCAGTAGTGGCACACATTGTCTATCAACGACGGCTCCCGAAATCTCTGGTTTCAGTTTCTTATGTCTTTCCATTTCAGAGAGCTAGTAAAGGCGCTATAACCTAGGCTCATTAGCCAGACAGGTTTAATTACTTCTGTTCTATCGGGGCAATCGGGGTCCTCTGTCCAAAGGGATGACATTGATCTTCTTAGCCCCAACGATTTATCAATCCCCCTTTGAAATGAAATCATCGGTACGGTTGTCCATGTTTCTTCCTTATTCAAGGTTCAAAATGATTCATTGATTAAATTCTTCATTGAATGAATAATTTATTTGCCGTACAGTACAGTTGGCCTGGCCACTTTAATGGTTGTGTCACATACCATCTGTGAAACAAACGTTAAAATTGACTAGAAAAATGGTAGGTAATTTTCCAGGATCCCTACATGTATTGGCTGTGTATGAGTAGGCTAGACTAAACTAGACTCCACCTTTCTTGTTTATTTCTCCCCAATGTATGTTAACTATTGGCTTGGGGATACCGGGGAATATTTTTTGTCAGCCATTTATTTTTTTGGCAGGTTGTCTGTAGTGTATCAGCAGATTTAGAAGGCTGTTTGGTGGTGTTGGTTGTAGTAGATGAATTTTCTTTAGTTAGCGCATGGCTTACAGTAGTGTGCCGTCTGGCTACAGATCTAGCACGACAGCGTCTGCCCAGGATGTGTGTCTAGGATTCTTTGTACACCTTGAAAGCCAAGCAACACAGTATAGGTTGGTTCAGCCGATTTGTACCGAACACCATTAGAATGTCAGGGAAAACGTTTTTCCAATTTCCAACTGGATTGCACTTCTCCATACTTCGACATGAATCTTCTAATATAATCCATGCTAGTACGAGGTGCCAGACCGTGTAGGCGAGCTTCCGCCAGTTCAGTGTTCATATACACGGAGATCTTCATTTTGACGTTTTCATATTCGACGTCGTGTTGTTCTCGCTACGAAGCTTTTTGCCTTGGCTAAGGAGTTTAACGTTATTATTACTACTTGTCTCGTGTGATGTAGTTGTATGTGTGACACTCCTGTTTCGTTTTGACCTTGATCAAATCAATTTTTTCTAGCACTACTACTGCTGAGTCCAAATCGATGATCCGTTCTGTTTGGTCACTTCACAAGAGTTTTGAGAAATAAAATGAAGCTGCTTTTGAACATAATAAGAAAAAGCAAAACATTTTGTAAATAATTCGGACGTCACCATCAGCGATGCAATCGCCCGATATCAATCGGTTTTTACTTAATAACATTTTCCACAAGCGTCAGATCGTTTCGCGGTCTTCGAGACATTATTTCCTTGATAAATTTTCTATGAAAATTGTACATTAATTAACTTTTAGGAGGCAATGGGTGACTCTTGGAAGAATTATTTGGTAAACGTCGATTTCCTCATACGAAATCCTATGTTAACTTGAAACTCTGAACGCAAAAATAGTTTCACCGAACGAGCTAAGAATCTGCATAGTTGTTCTAGGACACAAATGGAACCCAGAAAGTTAATCGTAGCGAAATGGTTTTTATTTACATATCACCCTGTCTCACATTGCACATATTTTATAAAGCGACTAAAATGTTGCAACTGGTTGCAGTAATAAGTTCTTCGAGATAATATTGTTTGAGAATAGAAAATTAAAGCAAATGTTGATAGCAGCAACCGAACATTTTGTCCTATACAACCGTATACGTACTCAGCTATTCGAACGCTTTCTTGGGTATAGTTTGTTAGACCTGTAAAAATAAGAAAAACTAAATTGTCCAAATTAAAAACAACTTAGTTCAACTAATGGCACCGACAAGTAAAAGTTCTTTTACAATATCAAAAATGTAAATGCTACATGTCGTCATGGACCGACTGAACATAAATGTCGATTCCTGCCTGGTTGACTTCCACAATAATAGTGATTCAAACTTGCAACATTTTCGGTAGTGCAGAAGGTGGACCCTTTCTGTCAGCAGTCTTTACCAGTATGGTTCACGTACGGAAAACTTTTAGATTCTTCTCAACCGGCACTAGTAGCACAACCGGAAAAGGGAAAAGGAAGTCGACCGAAGTGGAATGCATATACTTTTGCACTTGGCCCCTCTATTGTCAACTCACTTGACTTGGATCTCGGTTTCTTTCTAAAGACTTCCATCTCGCCGAACGGATCCCAACTGCGTGGGTTGGTGGTGTAAGGATGAGGTCCTATTCACCGAAACGATGCATCTAGAGAAGCATTTACATTCCAATGAGCAAAATCCATTTGGATTGGTCTATATCGACAAAGTGGCACTATTGAATAGAGCAAAGAACGTTCGCCCACTCGCAAAGAAGAACCTAAGAAACGGGAAAATAAAAGGCTTACTATAATTTTTCATTTGCTAGATTGCATTACTCTGCCATTCAGAGGAGAAGCCTCATTCTTTGAAGGATGTGCGCATTCATTTCCTTTTTCAGCAGGTAAAACTCACATCGAAACAAACATGGTACATAAATGAAAACAACTGCAATCCCATTAACTAAAAGTTGAGCTAGTACAGTTTCATAGTTTGCGTACGATTCCCGCATAAAACTAGCCAATAGTAGTAAACGCCCGGGGGACCCAATCGAAAAGTTCGGCCATGAAAACAAATAGCCCCATTCAAGCACCGATGACAGAACAGCTGTAACAAATCCGCGGCCAAAAGCTCACTGACACTAATCCGGCCTCAGTTTAGAATTATTCACCTTACCGGGTTAAACCACCATGGCCACCATGGTGAGTGAGAAGGTGGGGGGTCCACCAATGTATACGATTAGCGTAACTTTTACCGCCACTTTTCTTATGGCGATTCGTGCTCGGAACCAGTCTCCCGAAACATTCACTGTACAATTTATGCAACATTCTAGCAGTGCGATGGGGGGGAGGGGGGTAAAAACTCCTGCGATGTCAACCCAGCTGGGGGTGAAATTCCTTGACCCGATCCCTCGGCTGCATAGCAAAACTAGCCCGCCTGCTGTGTTCGGAGGTTGTTGGTTAGAATTTAACAGAATAAGGATCAAATGTGGGGGAGGGAACAGAAAAAGTTTTCGAGAGCTTCTAGTTGCGCAATTCGGATTTCGAGTTTTTTTGGGACTGCCTATGAAAGGTGCGGGTGGGATGTTGATCGGGACTTCCGCTTTGCACCTGGCTGGGTGATGTTGCTCCGGATTGTGCAAGCGTAGCAGTGAACACTTTCGGCTGGAAAGCTATCGTTGTTTTTCTGTGTGTCAGGGTTTATTTGTACAGAGTTTTTTCCGGCAGGGTGTAGGGAGATCGTCGAATTTTGTGGTAAATTGGTGGAAAAGTGGTGAAAAATTTGTTTGCTTGTGAAGACAGATGTTGAATCAAGTTTCTAGTTTTCGTTGGATTCATCCTGCAGTTGAAAATTTTGTGTGTATCATGTCAGCTTTGGTAAAGTTTTATGCAAAGCGACTACTTGGCGTGTAGATCCAAGTTCTACTGGAGCGGAGAGGTCAATTTTTTCGAGTCAAACTCAAATTAGAGGTTTCATCTTCCTCTTCTTCGCATATCTAACAACTGTTGCTACTCAGTGGCTTTAACATGAATAATGTGATCTCACTTAAAATTATTATATGAAACTGCATCCTAGTACTTTAATGAAAATACAAATTACGAAGAAGAAACAATTTATTCCAACTCACCTCCTCCGGCAGCCATCGTTTCCTCCGCTTGATATCGCTCTTCCGGCTGCTTCTCTTCCGTCGTACCAAACCGCCTTCACCTGCGCCGCTTTTCCCGCTCAGCCCGTTTCTCCGCACCCATTCGCTCTCACTTTGCCTACTTAGCCTAACACTATTACTACTAGTATCATCAGACTTTTGATTCAATTGATTCTGGACAGCCGCATCCTGCCCCGTCCCCGCTTCCCGCCCGCCGACACTAATATCACTATCGATTCGAGTACTGTTACTACTATTGCTACTACTACCACCATCATCACCACCACCACCACTACCACGGCCACCGCTGCTGCTGTCCTGCGGCCGCGGCTGGTGACCGTGGTGATCCTGCCGGATCCTGACGTCGCTGAGTTTGTAGATCACAGTATGGATGCCTTGCCGCTCCAGGTCCGGCCCGTACCGGGCGGCAGGCTCGATATAGTATTGCTCCAGGTTCGTCACGATCGTGCCGTCGAAAAGGTTGTCCCGAGTTAGCACGCCGTGCACGTGGGAGGTGTCGTCATCTGGAAAAAAAAGGGGAAACCAAAATCAAATTGTAATAATCGGGTATATGAAGTAGGCTTTGATTTATTCATTAGTAACGCAAAGATTGTGTCAAAAGAGTGCTTTAATTCAGATGCAACAGATTAAATCGTTTATTTCCCTTCGGTAATTGAAAAATGTAATTATGCTTTATCGGATTGAACTAAAAAACAAGCCGTCCGGATGTCAATATGGTACGATTATATAATTTCACGACTGAAGTAAACAACGCTTGGTCAATATGCATGGACAATCAAGGGAGCTACAGAATATTGATTTCAATTTGCATTGTGCAGAATATTAAAAAATGGAAAAGAGGATTTACATATGACGCAAAACGAATAAAGGGGAGGAAAACCCGCGCGCGTGCCTTCCCCTGTTTGGTATTTTGCAGTGACAGCTTATAATGAAGGACGTGAGCCGTGAGTAAATGTAAAGGAAAACATACAAAAACAAATTGCAAAAAATATGCAAATATCAATCAATTGATCACCAATTTGGGTGCTTGATTGCCTCGCTGTCAGTCTCAGCACCACACCGCGCGAATCGGGTAAAGTGAAATTAACACGTTGCCAATTGGTGAAGCTGAGAAAGTGTTCGGCAGGGATGGCAATTAAAATTTTGCCACCCTTTTTTCGGCATCGAAAACAGATCCGTCATTTCGTATCTGACTGAACAAGGTAGGCCATGGATTAAAATTTGAATGTGTTTTTGTGATTGAGCAAAATTTGACAAATCAATGCTACTCGGAATGGAAACAAGTTAGTGGTTTGTGCTGGTTAGTGAAAATAGTATTATTCCTAAGGGATCCTGGGAAAGTATTCACGTCGTACTAGCGCTATGCGTTATGTGATAAAGTTACTGTCATTTTTTGTTGGGCAATGAACGCTTTTTTAGCTAAATTATTGAAACTTGAAGTAGTTCTCCTATGTACAAAGAACAGTTAGCTTGAGAAAACACCAAAACTCGAACTTTCCAGCTGTTATCGTTACTGGGTAAACACTCTTCCAGAAGATTGGTGGATTCTTTAAGGACATTATACAGGCGAGCCACAACATAGCTCCTACGCCGCACACACCCCTTTCCCCTGCCTAACCATGTATCTGACATGAGCAAATATAAAAATACGTTTTTCGATACACTAACCTTGACGGTTTACCACGAAACTGCTACTTGAGGAAACTAAAGTATTTTCCTATACAATCAACCCGAGTTTTTGACGGGATTCCATTTGTAGCTCTTATTTTGTGCGTCAAAATATCACCCCTCTTGGGTTTCTTTGTGAAACACTATTATTTTCCTTCTTCTCATTATTAGTGCACCTTTTCAAATGCACTTTAATCACATACCACTGCAAAAACACCCACGAAACTTTAATCGTGTACTAACAAAACTTAAAATTTTCTGCCAATGTGCAGATGACCGAAGGAAAATGTCCGAAAACTCTCATTTGTGCGTTTGAATTTTCACTTCGAATTCCATTTTTTCACAATGTAAACAAGCGCGTCGGTGCCTAGCAACAAGTGTGCGTTCCTGGCTTCCACATATAAATAGAAATAGTGCATAACATCGAAGGAAACCATGATTTCGCCGTCTTTTTTTGGGGTTTTGAAATTCGTTTACAAACCATTTCTCGGCAAACATACGATTAGGGCGTAAACCAATTGTCAAATTTCTCTTTGAAGGGAAATTCCGGACAAACCATTATTGGCCGAAAACAGTTCACTGAAGTCAGCGAAAGAAAAAGCTTTTCTCATTTGTTCGCTAACAACATCTGTAATTGGAGAGTAACGATTTGTCCGGAAGTTTGACAGTTAGCTTATATGCTCTAATCATATGATTTGCGAGATTTCTTTCATTTTCTGGCTTATATACTCTCGAGTTCTTGAAAGTTTGAGATGAGATACTTGAATATTGCTTATTGATCCTCCCAGTATTGGTTTGCATGCCTTAATGATTTTGTACACCAGCTTCGTCGGTTCTGGGAGAGAGTTCGTCTTTTGTCGTCAAAATACGGTCGTTAGTGAGATATGAAATACTTTCAAATATGGAGACGATAGTAAGAAATAGAACATTTGCTGAAGAAAATTGAAAGTGGAGCTTAGGCTTTCGGAAATCATATTTATCTAGTTAGACCATGCCTGACATTTAGTGCAACAAATTGGCCCAGGTGAAAAGATTCATTTTGCATAACAATGGAAAACACGTGGTTGTGTGTGACAATGCCAAAAATAAAGATCTCGATGTATATGGACGATGGAAGTATTGAGGTTCGGTTACATGATCTGGTGCCACATGCTTGAAGAGTGGGGATTCCCATGTATTCCAAACGGTGTTTCTGTGGTGAGATTGTGCATAAACCGACCCATTCCCTGCTGCTAGACCTTACCGCAGAAAACACATTTATTTTATGATTCGTGAGCTTTACGGAGCCGTTTATCTTTTAAATTTTTACAACAAATTCGCACGCAATTTAGCAGTGCGTGCGGGGATTCTTTTCTGCGGCGGAGGAGCATTTTCAGCGTCGCTTGATAGAGCCTGACGGTCATTCGGTCTGCTAACTTGATTGTCATTTTCGCCTATACTGTCATCACTGCTCCTGTCTTTTCATATGTGCTTGCTGTAGTCGTAGATAATTTAGCGTTCTTTTATAGTTCAACATATGTTGGTAGTTGGACAACTTGTGAATTAATTGAAGATGATGAAATCGTGGTATTTGTTTTAGTTGCCGTAGGTGTTTTTGTTTTTTCTTTGGTCTTGACAAGTAACAGTGTGATTGCCATAAGTACACAGAGTGGTCGAAACACACAGAGCCATTTCGCAGGGTCACAAAAGACGGAAATGCTTCAACCAAAACATAAAACGGTGCATCTTCTGATAAAATTATTTGGGTGATTAATGGTGCTAGAAGTAATCATGGATCATTACCTCTCCAAACAAAAAAGTAAGAGACTTGGCATCTTCAACAAAATTAAGAATTTCATTTGAGGTAATTTTGTTGAATACGCGAAAGTTGAATATATTGCCTATAGTTTTAAAGGGGTGGTCAGTAGAAGACGGAAATTGATGATTGACGCCATTTCGGAAACCAAGTTGGCGGTTGCTGGTTATTCCAAAAGAGTGAAAACCATCATCAATATGAGTCATTTGAAAGAGAGTCGTCAGTACAAGACGGTAATTGGGGATTAACGCCATTTTAGAAACCAACAATCGTCAAAATAACTTTCTATGGAAATCTTTAGAGATTAATAACTTGGATAAAAAAGTGTATTTCATTGTTTCAAAGAACTTTGCAGAAAATCAAACAATTTAAAGAATTATCATAAGCAGTGATAATAGAACTGTTTTTATAGGTTTTAATTTCGCCAATAACAATACTACAAATACACAGAGCGTCATTGTCTTCAACGAAGTTGTTTGTAATAGCACTCTCAACAAATTTTCAGAGTATCGACTCTGTTTTAATTTTTTCTCCATGCATTCCTGAAAATTTTCCAGATTATTCAAGTGAGCAAATTAAAACCTTATTATAATTATTTTTTGATTGGGTATGTAACTGATATTGTTTTTTTCTGTTCTCGTAGAATGCATTTTTTTGTGCAAGAATTTTCTCTACCAAGAAATCGATATATTACCGGTTTCTAATATTCTCTTCAACAAAGGCAAGCCTTAGTACCAAAATCCCTTGGCAAAATTTTCACCTTTTATTAGGAGAGACTTCGCAATTGATTGCAATTTAAATACCATTGCGGAAATAGAGATGGCAGATTGAATATGAAAAAGTGAATCATGTCACAAGCAGTCCGACTTGGATAATTTATAGAAACACTGTTCTACCGAAAACTTTGCAATCTACTAAATGTTAATTTCATTAAATTGTGTTGCATAGGTCGACAATTTATTGGTGAGCCAAAAATAAAATTTTGACTGCAACACAGTGGCTGTTGATTTTAAATATTGTCTTGTCCGTCCTTCTGTTCGCGAGGTTTAGAGGTGAAGCTAACGAAAATAATTAATTCTTGATGTTCTGTAAAGATATCTTTTGCTTCGACTGTAGAAGTTTTAACCTTAGGGAAATTCTTCTTTTTCTGATAAAAAATTTCACCCTATGTGCCGAGACCAAATCCGGCAAGAACAACGACTTCGTCATTCGAGTGCTGTTTCTTACTAAAACTTTCGGTGAGCACATCATGCTGTATCAGAAAGAAGATCGATTTGGACATCCCTTTACTACTCACAAATTATCAGACACAAGCGAACATTTTCATTGAACTTCTTGTGGGAAGACGCTTATCATCTTCTTCCTGGAGAACGTGAAATAGCCAGTCTCCTGCCAGTCATTTCCGTCGAGTGTCTCCTCGCCCATGGACCATTCCATGCATTTCGCATGGAAGACATCCTTGACGAGAATCCTCTATCGCTACTTTTGGGCTACTTGCACGTCCGACACGGCCCACCTAAACTTCGCCTCCCTTGGGCACAGAAGAATTTCGTCACTTTGCCTACCGTTTACTAAAACACCAGTAAAACAGTACTCGTTTTTTGGGACAGCCTCATTTTTTTAGCTCCTGGAAAACGGTTAATAAAGCATAACAATAACACATACGTGGTTTCAATTCGTCGAACTTAGTCGATTGGTACATCAAACTCGGGCTTCTGAGCGTCCAAACAGTTCTAGAACGTTGCCGAGAATTTATTATACAAGAAAGATAAAAAATACGACTTCCATCCTAATTAAAATTAAATTACCACGACTTCGTTAAGCTCACCCATCGACCCTTATCGAATAAACACTTTCAAAAACTGCGGAACTTTCTTTGCCTATCATTAAAAGATACGGAATAGCTAATATTATTTTCCTTATTTTTTGCTTTCGTTGAGCATGTTTCACATATATTCTAAAATCATGTGCACACTCAATTCAACAGTTTTCGAACATTTGTGCGATCAGCAGCAGAGATTTCTGTTTCAGCGAAGTGACATTTGTTTATTATTTTCCGAGTCGCAGCTATCAAACGTTACTTTTACTGAGATCCCACGGCAAAACTGGATTACTGAGATCTCAGAAAAAAAAACAAAGACGATGCTTTGAAATAATAAGAAACGCCGAGAGAATAAAAGCACATCTGGCTGCTTGGTTGGCTAACGCAGTTTGTCAATTTTTGCAAGCAGAAGTTTTGTGTAAAGTTCGAGCTACTTATAATTTGCATAAATGTTTTCCGAGTGAACGTAAATTGGATATTGTTTTGATTAAATGGTTTTGTGTTAAGTGAAAAATGATAATTAAAATGCCTTATGGAAAAATAATCCGCAGATTTTACTAAAAAGTGTCCGATATGAAAAGGGGTGGTCAGTGGAAGACGGATATTGATGATTGATGCCATTGTGAAAACCATCCATCCACTATTCAGCAAGTGACGGCGGCGGTGGTGGTGAAAGATGGGATTTGTGCAAAAAGGCGATGAGATAAATCGATTCTAACCTAACAAAGTGATTCGAATTCGCGAGACTTTAAACAGAATAAAAAAAGCTTCGGAAAAGATACCCGCCAGCTCGAAAAAAAAAAACTTCCCGCATGTGGAAAAAACTGCCCGAGTGCAAAATGCCCGTCCTATAAAATAAACTGTGTGCGTGAGCGGAACCCCGAAAGTGCCTGTCGATGAAAAGTGTGAAAAAATCCCTCTAAGTAAGACCCAAAAAAGAAGAAAGGGCAAAGTTTAAGGTTAGTTAAAATTAGTTTATTTTTCTTGTTTCCATTGGGACTACGAAAATCCGAAATTCCGGGTAGATGCCGCTCTGTCAAAAGAGTCTGCCGGGCTATTCTGTATAAAGAACCCAAGTCGGAGTAAACCACTACTTACATTGTTTATGCCAAGACAGGAAAAACCATCATCAATATAACGGTCTTTTAAAAAGAGGTGTAGTCAGTAGAAGACGGAAATTGATGATTGACTCCATGTTGAAATCCAAGATTCCTGCTTTCGATTACCACCAAACAGCGAAAACCATTGTCGATATGTGTATCATATGGAAGAGAATGGACAGTAGAAGACGGAAATTGATGATTGACGCCATTTTGAAAACTATGGAGGTGGCTTTTGATTACCCCAAAACAGTGAAAACAACTAGTAATATGGATACCATTTGAGAGAGGGTGGCTGTAGAAAACAGAAACTAGTGTGACGAATGAAAACAAATTTAAAGTCACGTTAATAAAAATAAACAAACAAACAAAAACGGAAACTAATGATGCACGCTATTTCAGATCGGGTATAGTTACTAAAACATTAGTAAAATAATAGTCCTTAATGGAACGGTCTCATTTGTAGCTCTTGGAAAACAGACAATGAGAATAACAATTAAGAACACATGCATGGTCCCAATTTCTCGAACTGAATTGATTGGAATATAAGACACGGGCTTCCGGTCGTCGAATGGGTTCTTGAAAGTTGCAGCGAATTTTGCCCTAGCCCATTTGTAAGAGAGGGTGGTTAGTGGAAGACAGAAATTGATAGTGACGCCATTTTGAATACCAAGTTTGCTGCCGCTGTTTATCCCACAGTAGTGAAGACTATCTTCTATATTGAAGTCATTTGAAAGAGGCTGATATAGAATAGAAGACGAAAACTGATTATGACGGCTTGCGATAGGTAGGGGTCAGTAGATGACAACAAATGATGATTGATGCCATTTGGCCAAGTTCTGTCGATTTGCTCCCAAGTAAAGTTTAACGAAAACTCTCGATTATGCTCAGCCTTACATCAGCCATGGGAGAAAAAAACTTGCAAATCGATCAATGGTTTTGCAGTTTTAAATCCGTTTGATATAAATATAATCCATGCATTTCAACAGATTTTAATCGTATTTTACTTGTATCACAAAATGTAGAAGGTCAGTATGAATACGCAGTTGTTCAGTTCGTATGTAAACATAACTGAATGTATTTATTATAATTTAAATCCCAATACTTCCAATGAGTTACTTTCTGAATCCACCATTTTTTTACGATTGGAACCATTGGTTTCAGCTTTCGCGCATCTCTATACAAGCATCTTCTCTGGGCAAAATATGCCTCTTGTGTAGGTAATGGGAAATAGACCATACACAGATTTTTTTCTTCCGAATCTCAGCTTTATTAAAGCTTAGATCTCAGCAAGCCATTTTTTAAAGATTGCAGTATCAATTTTTGCCGTTTGAACTTTTCATGACAAGCAAACAATAAAGCTCCCAAACCCAATTTACATTCCTACCGATTCCGAAAACACGGCCTACTCGGTCCCAAACACGAATTATTCACCAAGCCATAATGCATCACCGACCGAAACTAGGTCGTGTAGAATGTGTATGTACCGTGTGTTTTTGTTTCTGTCCTGCTTGTCCTAATCTGGTGCGGAAATTTGAGTCCCGTGACAAATGAGAAACAGCGCGTGGGTTTCCGCCAGCAAACCTGCACCATCGACCGAACTTCCTGCCGGTGTGCTTTTGTTCTACAGCGCCATCAAAGTGATCAACCTCGGTACGAAACGCCACGAAAAAGGCAATAAATTTCGGTTTACAAACACAGACAGAGCAGGCCTGGCTTGACTGGTTCCCTGGCTGGAATCCCATTTGTAAAGGCACCGGCAATTCCGGCAAACAAGCAGGACTATAAAAGATGCATATATATAGCAGAAATGAAGATGATTATTTATGAAGTAGCTGGGGAAGATGCCCGCGTATTTTTTTTTCTTCTGCTGCTCCCTAAAAAGGGAATCAATCTTCCTTTTATTTGACGGTACGGAATAAGAAAGGAGCGTAACCGGAAAGGGTGCCTTTTGTTAGCTCATTCTGAGGCCCAAGTTGTAGGGAAAACGATTCAACCCATGAGCACGAAATTGGTATTCATATTTTTCTGAAATTCACATTTTTGTTTGCTTGCCAGCTCCTCGGCAGAATCCGAGAAAAAATCTGCGCAATTCAGCCCCGGTTTGCAGTCTACCGAAAAGAACAATAACCGGTAGGTTGTTAAAGTTTGTAGCGAATCTATGACTTTAAAAAAGTTCGACAGAATAAAATTACAAAAAACAAAAAAAAATCGTTTTTAGCGGTTTATTTTTCAATACTGCACCGGAAAACCAACCTGTCAGGTTCCTGTTCGTTCGTTTGAACCGTGCTGGGGTCCAATTAGTAGTTTGACATAAATTCAAATGGGGACAGCTTTTATATCGAAGCGGCACGGCAGAAGCAATATGCAAACTCTCGGCGGCAAACAAATTACAATTTTATTCGATTTACTTATTTGTTTTATTTAGTCAATCCATTTGGAGTGCTGCTGCTGTTTTCCGGTACATCCCGTCACCGTGTATGTGTGCCGTGCCGGTGGTACGATTGCGTTATTCCCTTTGCTTTGCTGTGTAACGAACGGATGCGAGGGATGGGGGAGGTGTACAGGGTAACGGAAAACATGAACGAATCGATGTCGTTGCTCGGCCGCCACCCACTGCCACTGTTGAATGTATGTACGAATTTCAACCACCCAGCCGTCAACCCCCGGTACCACCTGTTCAGCTATTTCGAATATTTCAAGCAGAAAATCGTTTGATCCCTCCCCCACAGTCACCCAGACCAGGACCCGATTCGTCGTCCAGGATTGCAGCTAGAGTGTAGGCACAAACAAATACACATTTTCGTGTGGGTAGATGTTTTGTTAAATTTGCATAATTTGCATAACTAATACCGAAGGTGAGTGCACTCGAGACGAGGTTGGGACGGGCTCCGAAAGTCCTGTGCGCCATTACGAAGCGAAGCGGCACTCTCAGTCCCCCCCCCACCACCCCCTCACGGAATGCGAATGGAGGAGGAGGCGGAAAATATTCAACAAGCCACAATGACAGGAGATTGCTATTTCACTTTTATGTTATGTTTTTTTTTGTTGGAAAAGCAGGCTCTGCTAAATAAATTGGCAAATTGTGCACTGCATCGATGCGCTTAGACATTCATTACTGGAACTGTAGCCATTTTTTGTGATGTTTTAAATTATACAGACCATGCCAGGACCATGCGGATTTCGGTTTCATTAGGCTCGGCACAACGAATTGAGTGCGGTTCATTTAGTTTGGCATTCGCTTTGATTTCGGTTTGAAGCCACTCAGTGAACATTGCGGAGTATATTAGATTTGGAGCCTGCCGGAAGTTCTCGTGAAGTGATGTAATTGAGTGAATTGTTTTTAATAAAACATATATTTCTCTGAAAAAATGTCGTGTTCAACGCGCTAGAAAATGGATATCAAAAGAACTATTCCATTGCAGAGGTGCGATTTTCATGTTTGAAACATTATTCATGTTTAAACATGATTCATGTTTTCATGTTCAAACATGATTCACGTTTTCGTGTTCAAACATGATTCATGTACAAACATGATTCATGTTTTCATGTTCAAACATGATTCATGTTTTCATGTTCAAACATGATTCATGTTTTTATGTTTTAACAAGATTCATGTTTTCATGTTCAAGCATGATTCATGTTTTGATGTTCAAACATGATTCATGTTTTCATGTTCAGGCATGATTCATGATTTCATGTTTGAACATGATTCATGTACAAACATGATTCATGTTCAAACATTATTCATGTTTTCATGTTCAAACGTGGTTCATGTACAAACATGATTCATGTACAAACATGATTCATGTTCTCATGTTTAAACATGATTAATGTTTCCATGCTCAAACATGACCCATGTTTTCATGTTCAAACATGATTCATGTTTCCATGCTCAAACATGATTCATGTTTTCATGTTCATGTTCGTCTCTTCCATCTTTCCGAAAATCTTCTGTCTGAAAACATGAATCATGTTTGAACATGAAAACCTGATTCGTGTTTCAACATGAAAGCATTCATGTTTCAACATGAAAACATGTTTCAACATGAATCATTGATTCATGTTTTCATGTTCAAACATGATTCATGTTTTCATGTTCAAGCATGATTCATGTTTTCATGTTCAAACATGATTCATGTTTTCATGTTCAAACATGATTCATGTTTTCATGTTCAAACATGATTCATGTTTTCATGTTCAAACATGATTCATGTTTTCATGTTCAAACATGATTCATGTTTTCATGTTCAAACATGATTCATGTTTTCATGTTCAAACATGATTCATGTTCAAACATGATTCATGTTTTCATGTTCAAACATGATTCATGTTTTCATGTTCAAACATGATTCATGTTTAAACATGATTCATGTTTTCATGTTCAAACATGATTCATGTTTTCATGTTCAAACATGATTCATGTTCAAACATGATTCATGTTTTCATGTTCAAACATGATTCATGTTTTCATGTTCAAACATGATTCCTGTTTTCATGTTCAAACATGATTCATGTTTTCATGTTCAAACATGATTCATGTTTTCATGCTCAAACATGATTCATGTTCAAACATGATTCATGTTTTCATGTTCAAACATGATTCATGTTTTCATGCTCAAACATGATTCATGTTTTCATGTTCAAACATGATTCATGTTTTCATGTTCAAACATGATTGATGTTCAAACAAGATTCATGTTTTCATGTTCAAACATGATTCATGTTTTCATGCTCAAACATGATTCATGTTCAAACATGATTCATGTTTTCATGTTCAAACA
>NC_080670.1:2144030-2169030 GCF_030247195.1 Topomyia yanbarensis | reverse complement strand
ACACCGTCGTCGTCGTCGCCGTCGTAGAAACACCGAAACAATCCCTCCTCAGAGCACCAGTATCTCATAACCTCTTGCCCCGAGGGGGTTCCAATGCATACACACAAACACACGTTGCGACTATTTCGCTAGTATCTATTTACCACTGGCTGCTAGAACAATTTCTTCACAGAACCGACCGGCGGGTTCAGGAACGACCGCGGAAACGTCCTACCGAGGCTAAAGTTCTACTACAACTGAACTAACGTGAAGCGTGAGCGGACGTCTTTGCGGAGTTGATGATTGGCGAATATAGTCTCTCCGAGTCGAATCGAGAGTTATTGCGACGAGATTCAACAGCAGCACCAATACCAAACCAATGTGGATCCCACTGAAGCTAGCCACGGTTGTTTTGCTTGCCGTGCGGATGGTTCTATAAAAGCTAATGCTAGTCCCAAAGGAGGCGAGAAAAACCTGTTTTTCCTCTGGTTGTCCGCCCACTCCAACCTTCGGTCAGCCAACTACCCACACACGTACAAAATGTTGAAAAAGTTTGAGTGCGGAGAGGAGGTGAGAACTTTCCAAACAGCTGCTGGATGGACAGGGTGAGAGCGAGTTTCTAAAACACTACGGCAGAAGAGTTGCCACATTCCCACATATTTTTCCGAAGTTTTAGAACGTTTTAACTGTATGCACACTACTTTTTATATTCAGTAACAATTTTCGTCAAACATTATTAGAACGCCTAAGCAACCTGTCAAAATTAACTTTGAAGGGAAATTTCGGACAAACTATTGCTCGCCAATCATAGATGTTAGTAGTAAACAAAAGAGAAAAGTTTTCTCTTTCTTGTTGTCCGGAATTTCCCTTCAAAAAGAATTTTGACGGTTTTACGCCGTAAACATATGTTTATCTACAATTACATATCTTCCCTAGCTTTGCGTAAAATTGGATTTTTAACCACAGATTCTTCGTTTTTTGTCAGTTTTTCGAAATCTCCGATTGCTACTCAGACATACCAACAGAAAACAGACGATTTTCTTCAATTAACTCAAAGACAGATGCTTTGTTTTAAAAATTGTAGATAATTTTCTGTTTTGAACATACCGATGAAAACAAGTATGGGATCCAGATTGTGATATGGCATCACTGCTGCAGAATGGTCAATAATGCATGAAGCTTTTGATAATTATGAAAGAGCAACAAAGCACCAATGCGAATACAGCAGTGAAGCTTTCATAGGGCCTTTTTCCCTTTTTTCCCGTTGAACACGTTCGGGCGTTTTAGGGGGTGTAATGTTTTGATTATTAATTGCACCTGTCGTCTCGCTCTTAGAGGAAAAGCTCCCGTGCGCATAATGCGCAACTGTGGGACTTTTACGCAACAGAAAGTTCCTGGAAACATTCAATAACTGTCAAAGAAATTAATTGAAGGTTATCTCGTATTGACGTTGAAGGAGGGTAAATGTCAAATTACAGTCGTGATTCGCTGGTTGCGCCACGGTCACTGTCTAACAAACAACTGACAGATGTCAAAAACTACTAAACGGGGATGCTAGTAAGTTAAATTCATCTGTTCACATCTCTAGCTGTTGTAAAATTGAATGTCAAAGTGAATTTGACATGAGATTAAAGGTTGATATAAATGGTTCGATTCGATAATTCTCTTTGGCACGCAGCAGCATCGAACCGGTGCATGCAGTGGCGTAGCTAGAAATTTGGTTTGGTGGGGGAGGATGTTGGTGTTAGTGGTTGATTTTTCGAAAATTCATTATTTTACGGCGATTGTAATTTTAATACTTGGTATTTGAACCTAGAACCTAAATAGTTTCTGGTTAAGAAATAATTTCGATAAAATATTGGAAATTCAGAAACAGGAACTAATACGTAGAAGTTGAAGATATTACTTTCTGCTAATGAATCCCATTAAAAATCCCAAACTCGATATTAAAATTTTAAGAACAATATTACCACAGTTATTCAACAACTAACTTACAACCAAAAGATTCGGGAAACCTGAAACACTTGTCTTTAAACCTGTTAAGTCCGCTGAAAAGAATATTCATTTTGAACTGTTACAGAAGTTTTAGGTTATCCGTTGAGGATTTAGGGTTTTTAAATGAATATTCAGTTCAAAACATGTCACCTTTCAAAACCGAAGTAAATTTTATGTGCGATGAAATAAAATAAATAAAATCAAATGCACGTAAGTTAAGGCAACGTGCTATTGCGTGTAGAGACCTACTTTCCAAACAGAGAACCGTTTGTTTGCTAACCTACTGCATTCTGGCGGATCGTTCACTTCTAATTTTTTATCATTCATGTCAATACCACCCTCGTTAAATTTCCTATTTCACCTTGACACATGTTTGACAACCATTTGTATATCAGATGAAGACATTCAAGGCTGTTTTTCGGACTCGATAGCAGTGGAAGGGCGATTGTAATACATTCTCTCCAGCATCTTTCGCTCAAGTTATGTCGCCTGAAGACAATATGCGTTGTGACGATGATGTTGGCGGATAGCACACTAACTTCATCATGTTTGACTGCTGATTATCTAATAAGAGTTACTTAGGAAGTGGTAAGTAGGAATTCATACCAATCCGACCCATATTAAAACCTCAACAGCATGACAGCCATCATTGCCGGCCGCCCCCATCTCCATCGTTCACGAGGAAGGATAAAGGATAAGGTAGACGGGAAGTGTTGATGCTCCACCTACTTAACGGAAGGTAGACGACTCATCAAACTCTTCCATAGGTGTCGCGGAGTTGGTGGTTTGGAACAGTATAAGGTCCAGGATTCGCTCCAAGCAATCGATGCGACCTGTAAAGCATGGTTTATTAGATAGTAGTTTAGTTGGTTTTCAAGTACACGATCACTCAAAAAAGAAAAGTTCTTGTTTAGTTTTTGGTTAAACTCTGGGTATCCGGCTACCGAGAGTATCCCATTGTTTCTAAATAAAAGTAATTTGAACTCCACACAGTCGACCGTGGGAGTATGGTCTAGAAAAGCTAATGTTATCTGCATAATGGGCCGGATCACTATTTTTTTGGGACAATATTCAGAAATCTACGATATATTTATTGGGTTGAAAATAACGAGTGATAACACGTTGTACAAACAAAGAGTTGGTATAGCTCGAGATGTTATAACTTCTATTTCCTATTTTACATATCGGATTATTTGTGAACTACACGTATACGAACGACAATATAGAACATTGAAGGGAAATGCAAAGAATCGTTAACCTGATGCACGGATTTGTTAGCAATAACGGAACCTGAAGCTTGAATCACAAAAACACACGGCGTATTTTCAGTACGTATTGACCCTTGATCATCGATACTAGTCAGATTAAAGTTGTATTGGGGCTAATTGCCGAACAACTTTTTTATTGAGAAAAATAAAGGGTTGTATACAAACCAAATCTACAAAAGAAAACCAAGAAACAATTTTGAGCTGCACAAAATAACCATTAACTGTACCGAAAGATTCACTCTGCAGTTTCACGTGCGCGTCGTTTGTCAGCATACGACCACAGATCCTAGCCGATCTTAACTAATGCCTCTCCCGCTCGAAACAGAACTGAGACAGGCTCCGATCCGCCAAACTGTCGAAGTGAACGAACTGACAACGGATTGGGATAGAATCCGACTCAGCCCCGAGTTTAAGTAAAAACTGCAAAACGTGGCCTGTACCCCGGTTGGCAGCGCGGGGAGGTAAGGGATAGCAGCTCTGTATCAGAGCTGAATGGCGACATAGATTGGCCTCATGTTGCACAGCTTTGACTTTGGTTTGTGTAATTTTTATTCCATGTGTTTTGAATAGTATACTTTTTTCGAACCGCATACTCACTACATAATCCCACATAATACTCAAAATAGGTCTTCATGTCTTCATCAGATTTGACCTCCTTGGGATGCTTTATAATTGCCTTGTTCCCGCTTTATAATTGCTTAGTATTTTTCGCTGGGTCTTAGTTCCGGTGCGTTCGCCACATGAGCAGATCACCTGCCAAACCATATATTTATTGGCAAACTTTGAAAATGTCTGCTTCATTACTTCCTCCGCAGCATCTAACTTATGCTGGGCGGTGAAGAACAGTAGCCCCGGATGCTGCCTAAAGTCCGCAAAGTGACGCAAGGCTCATTATCCATGATGAGACAATGAGGCTTCGTCTGCATCTGGGTGCAATTTCCGGATGCGCGACTTTCGCACCGCATTTTGCCGTTCACAATTTGGAACTTTCTGTCGTTTGCACGTATGGAATCCCTCCCGGTCCTTGGCTATCTGAACGAAAGACTTGGACAGATTCAAGTTTTTGGCCTCATCTTTGATCGAAGCATTGGAATTCTGCTTAAACGCTCTCACTACACGCTTGTGATTCTTATCATTAAAAGAATATCCATTTGGACCGCATTTCTCTTTCCGATCAATGGTAGTTTTGTAGCAACGTTTAATCACACAACTCACCGTTGACTGCACGATTTCGAGTTGTTTTCCGATTCCGACTCGATGACGTGCTGCATGCTGCTTCCTTTGATATGGGTAAATAGCAGGCTGTGAACAGCTGCCACTTTAAGCTTCATATTCACTTATAACAACTGTTCCACTGCCCGAATAAAATAGCGGGGCAGCTATTGGCTCACGATTGACACCTTAATAGGTAGGTAGAAGCTACGCTATTTTTCTACTATAGAATAGACGAAGCTATATAGCACTTGTGTGTCTTATGATAACAATGGGGCAATTTGACTTCTGTTCTGAGTTAGATCAGATAGCAGACTGAAGTTGCGGTATTTACTAACACTAGCAGCATTGTCAGCGAATATACCGTAGTGAATATAAAGTGAAGTGTCACTAAGACAATTTAACCCCAATAAGTAATGGATATTACTGAGTCCTAGAGACTTCAGATTTAAAAAATGTACAATTTCACTTAGACAAAGGAGTGTATTAGAAGTTGTACATCATTAAACTGTCTGGATAGGCAGGGCTTTCGCTTCGATAGGACAAGGTTCATTAGGAGGACCAGTAAAAGTATCGCTAAGCTTGCTGTTTCCTCTTGTATAGATAATTACATTAGATGTTCTGGTTACCTGAAAAGGCAGTTTCGGTTAAAAAAAACGTTTAGAATGATGCCCCTTGCAGACTCCCAGGCACAAAGTGCACAGAAAAATTGAACATAATTAACACATTGGTCGGACAAATTTCAATCGAGTTTATTCAATTTCAAAAAAGATAACATTAATTTTAAAAATGCAGAAAGCTGAATTTTCCCAACCAATTTCGGATAAAACCATCAATATAGAGCATAGAGAATTGCAAAAAATACTCATTTTTGAGATCTCAAGGCTCTCCCTCTTTAATATTGTGACAAATGTCATAGTAAGCTCAGATGCCTCATCGTTTGAATTTTTTGACTTGATATTATGGGAAAATATGAAGAAAAAACCTATTAAAAGCTATAACTTTTGAAGTAACATTTGGAAAATTTCAATTTATACATTTTGTCGAAGAAAACATTTTTAGCATTTCAATAAAAATATATCCGTTTCTTGAAAAATTCGGGAAGTTGGAATTTTTGGACATTTTGTCTTCTATTCTTGATAAGCCTTCTGCTCTATGCTGCAAATCAAAAAAAAAATCTCATCCATCGACTGGTACCTTTGCAACCTTTATCAGAATAAGAAAAGTTGGGGTTCTAGAGCATTTTGTCATTCATATCAAATTTGATCATTTCGTCATGTATATATCTCTATTATTCTTAAATCAATTTTTATTTCGTATACCTTATTGAACGTCAAAAGTTCTCAGGAATAAAATTGAAATAGATTCGTTGGCGGTAAAATTCAGAAACATCAGACTTTTTGACATTAAGTCTAGACACCACATTAAATTTCATCAAATGCCCTAATAACTCAACTTTCCGTATTTTTACTAAAATGAAACATCACCATGTGATTCCTGGGTGTTATTTGCAGTAAAAATAGTAAATTAAATAATAATTAATTGGTAAATGGATTTGATATTAACTACAGTAAATCTACTTTCTTTTTGTTCCACAGGATTTTTTACGTATAAGGTACATTTAATAAAATTTGATTGAAGGATAATAGAGACATATGCTCCTTCAAGCCATTTAAAGTGACATTGACATTTGATATTCTTTACGTGAAAATATCAAGGCCTAAAAACGAGCAGCATTTGATAAAGTCGAGGAAAAAATCACTCAGGACATAATTTAATAATTACTCGCAACGATAACACTTACATACCGTAAAATAGTTGATGAACTGGCTGCACTGCTCGATTCCACTCATGCAGCAATGCACAAGCGGCGATTTCTTCACTGAAGCTCGGTCGAATTATGAATATTTTCCATTCAATGCGCACAGGAACCATTTTTAATTTTCTTTTTCATTTAGCACACAGACACACCCACAAAAAGGCCATCTTGATTACATTTCTGAATGCACGATCTTCACATCGTAGCATTTATCACTGCCCCTTCCGGAATGCGATTGCCATCCACTATCAAATAACAAAAAGAGATGAAAAACCAGTGGCAAGATTTTCCTTTATATTTCCACATTTGTATAGCCGCAAAGAAGAAAAACTATCACTCATTCGAAAAAAAAAAACAAGATGAAACGATTGCACTTTTATTGAAATGCATTGATCGGACAGAAGCCTGGATCCACTGTAAACCACCATAACTGGGACGAGACTTTCATTTTTGTCGAAATTTTTATTCGAAACATGCAGCACCAGCACGATTTTCACTCCTCGTTTCAACCGACGCGATTTTCGTACCAACCCGATTCACCGCACTTATAATCGAAAACGAAGCTATTTTCTTTTATAACTACTTCTAAAATATGAATTTTGATCGCCGCGAAGAAAACTCGAACCCGTTTTTTCACCGAAGGCACAGCGACACCGGCCCCGGAAACGGTCCTCGGAATAGAAAGCGACACACGCGAACGCGAAACCGACAGTCAAAAGTGAACTGACGCCGAACAAGATCGTATCAATTTGATGTGGGGTGCCGATTTGGCACTCACCATTTCCAGCCATCAGCAACAGACAGCGGAGAGGAGCGATCGCTGAGCATCGGCGAGAGAGCGTGCGACAGAAAAAAGCTTAGCACGCATGCGACGTCACGTCGCGTCTGTATAGCGGCCCTTACACGTTCAATATTTTCGTCAATACCAGTATTGACGATATTGTTACAATATTTCAGTCCCTTTTGAAATCCACATCGTCAATAATTTTTTTTCCATTACACGTACAATCAAGGGGCGTGACACTTCCAATAACTTATAAATTATTATATAATTATAATGTTTTTGTAGCTTTATAGACGATTATAGAATATTATAATTTTATAGACAGCTTATACTTTTATATCTTTCGAACTTATTTTCGAACTTATTCCCAGTGTGCGGTGAATTTATGTGAGTTGTCCCTTTTATTTGTTTACATTATTGAAAACATGACGTGTATAACTAAAATTTAAAAATTAAACTCCTTTGTACCTGCGCCATAAAACAAGATATCCGGAAACGATCAACGAGGTCGAATTTCTTATGGGACAGCAGGTACGTACAAGAATGATACTAATTCTCAAACCACGCTTAATATATTCCCACTCTTCCAGAATGTTGAACAAACCTCTCAAGGGTTCTATCGTTGAATTTGAGCAACATTAGCAAAAACACTGAAGGCAGCATCATAATTTACTGCCTGGCTCGGAAGCAAACGGAAGAGATTGTGGAGCTTTTGAAGAGTAAACGGATTGATTGTGAGCCGTATTATGCGTGTCTTGTGTTGAAGCAGAGGCGAGAGGCTTTGCCCGAGACCGTTTTCGGATTATTGTGGCTACGATAGCTTTCAGAATGCGAATCGACAAACCGGATGTTAGACTGGTCATTCACTATAGTGCGTCGAAGGATTTAGAAAGTTATTATCAGGAAGCCGGTAGAGTTGACCGGGATGGACAACCATCCAAACATAATAGGGGATCGACGAGAGCGGCAATTATGATTTTAGTAAAGATACGGAACATTTGTTGAAAGCTATCGAAACCTTCGATGGTGGTACAGGTATAGCGCTGCCGATCGCACTGCTGCACGGCTCCGAAAGCAAGAAACTACGATCATTACTTGAAAATCCCTTGCTCGGTCTCGGGAAGTCACAAGGTGAGGACTGGTGGAAAGCGTTGACCGTTATGCTGGAAAGAGGATTTTTTAAATAATGGAATACAAGTGAATAATTTACATTTATTTGCTGGTTCGATTGCAACCACTGCATGATACAACATCGGACTTTTAAAGCCAGCCAAAGGCGCTCCCAAAGCTACTACCATCACCTGTCAGTGGAAGTTCTCGTATGCTGGAGCAATCAGTTGTGTTAAAACAGGACTTTATTCAGGATATGGTAAAGATTGTCTTGGAAAAGCACTCCGAACTGGCCACCGCGTACGAATGTATGCCCTACACGATTGCTTCGAATCAAGCCCTTCACCAGATGGCTACTATTGGACCGCTGAATTTGGAGGAAATGAATCATGCCAAGTTAGATAGGTTCTCTGATATTAAGATTCAAAAATTTGGCAAAGAATTTCTATCCTGCATTCAACAAAAACTGAACTTCTTACCCGGTATCAGTAACGGCAGTGATGGATTGTCTGTCATGCAGCGGGCTCTGAAGCGGAGCCCATTGACGAAAAGTATGTTGTCACCAACCCAGCAAATTTGAGCCTCTGGTTAGAGGGTCGCTCAGTGGCGGATACTGCCAAGTTTCGAGGCTTGTTAGAGGCATCTAAATGGCTAGCATTTATATGTGGCAATCAAACATGGCTTTCCTTTCTGCTGGACCGGGTGGACATCGATCGTAGCTTGTTTGAACACATCAAATCGAATCTTCCATCCGCTCTGTATGGCATCTAGCTAACTGCTATTAAAAATCAATGCATCCCACATGTTACATTCGATTAAATTAAATTAGTACTGGCATATGTTCACGTAAGGCAACACCTACAATCGCTACAAGTTCAGTTGGAAAATGATGTTGCTCCAGTGACTACAGTAAAACCCGTTCCACCCGCAAATAATCTTTGGGGTGATGAAGACGACGATGAATTATCTGTCGGAGTTAACAGCTTCGTGGAAATTGATCTTATGTACGAGAAAGCCAGCAACAGTCAAAAAGAGAATCAAAAGCCCCAAATGACCGAATGCAACAGCATTGATGACGAGGAAGAAGACTTCGATTTGGATGAAATTGCTGCACTGGAACAGGCGGTGATGCGTCCTTTGGTGGAGGCTCCAATGTTCAAGTCGAGAATACTACGAACAATAGTTACAAATCAATGAGAATCATTCTTTCGACACAGGGCATTAAATGCATTTTGGAAGCCATGTTTCAAATAAATGTTTTTTTAGTTAAAAAAAGATTAAAGATAAACTGGGATTCTTGTAAACATATCGAAGCCCCTTTGCGGAATTTCATAATTGCCGTCATCGGCTTTTGCTTCAAATCATTTCCACTAATTTCTTCATATCATTAACAACTATACCATTTTACGACACTTTTTTTTCAATGTTCATTGAATTCCTTTCACTGCCGGAATCTGCGATTTCACCAAACCTTGATTGTCGTCTGCCTGGAGAACTATACCATATTACTGTACAAAAGAAGCAAATGCAAAATCAGACCGGATTGATTAATTTGAACTAGTTTGTGACATTACCTGGCTCTCGTTCAGCTTATTGGTGACAGATTAGGCCGCGGATTTTCCTGGTTGCGTGCCAGAAAATCGAGGATAACACACGATTGGCCTATTTGCGCATGCATCGAATGTTTGTTCTGTTGATCGGTAAAGTCATTTGAATATTAAAATGAAATGGTGAAGACATTTATGGGTGAAACTTACCGAAAGAAAAAGCACCTTGCTATTGTGTGGCGTTGCTGTATCTACTGTTGCGGAATCTGGGTGATGATAATTCTATTTTGTGGTTGTTGCTGCTGCTATCAACCAATGGTCATCTAGTTGCGGTTGCTGAATTAACGTCAAACCCTGTGGCAGAACCGTCGTTAGAACGTTATTGCAACCGACCGGATGGTGGAAAGTCTCAATTTGCTGATGCTGCTGTGAAATATTGGTGACTGGCGCTGACGTAGTGGCTGTTCCGGTTGGGATGGTTGAATCACTATCGGTGTTAATACATCTATTCGGAGACGTAAGTCTTTCTGGCTCACATGGCACAAATGACACAACCTATTGTAATTAGTACCGGTTGTGTCGCTGGAGCCGGATACTAATCAGAACCCGCCAGAATTATATGTAAATATTTGGGTACTTACCATTTCTTGCAACACCAATTTTTCATTGTTTGTAACTATGGTAACTTTTCTTCGAATTTTTTTCGAACTTTCAACACTTCGAATACAGTTATAACTTTTATAGACAATTATAAATAAATATAAGGGGATATAAAAATGTAAAATCATGTGAAATATTTTTATAAAAGAGTGTCACGCCCTCGCGTACAATACTTTTGTCAATACACTCTAGTATTGACAAAAATATTGAACAAGTAAGGCCCGCTTTTGTGTTGCAGTCGTTCAAATCGTCTACAATCGTCAGATGTCTACAACGATTTGAACGACGCAACAGAAACGGATGTGACGTGACGTCGCATGTGTGCTAAGCTTTTTTTTTTTCTCTGACGAGTCACACGCTCTCTCGCCGATGCTCAGCGATCGTTCCTCTCCGCTGGCTGGAAATGGTGAGTGCCAAATCGGCACCCACATCAAATTGAACACGTACGATCTTGTTCGGCGTCAGTTCACTTTTGACTGTCGGTTTCGCGTTCGTGTGTGTCGCTTTCTATTCTGAGGACCGTTTCCGGGGCCGGTGTCGCTGTGCGTTCGGTGAAAACGGGTTCGAGTTTCCTTCGCGGCGATCAAAATTCATATTTTAGAAGTAGTTATAAAAGAAAATAGCTTCGTTTTAGATTAGAAGTGCGGTAAATCGGGTCGGTACGAAAATTGCGTCGGTTGAAACGATCAGTGAAAATCGTGCTGCGCGTTCGATGCATTTCAGTACAATGCAATCAGTTTGTCTATTTTTTCTCTATTTAGTGATTTTTTTCTCGTTCGCGTCTATACAAATGCTGTGGAAATATAAAGGAAAATGTTGCCACTGGTTTTTCATCTCTTTTTGTTATTCGATGGTGGATGGCAATCGCATTCCGGAAGTGGCGGGTGTGTTGGGATCGCATTAGTAAATGCTACGGTGTGAAGATCATGCATTCAGAAATGCAATCAAAATGGCCTTTTTGTGGGTGTGTGTGTGCTAAAAGAAAAAAAAATGGTTTCTGTGCGCATTGAAAAATATTCATAATTCGACCGAGCTTCAGTGAAGAAATCGCCGCTTCTGAATTGCTGCGTGAGTGGAATCGAGCAGTGCAGCCAGTTTATCAACTATTTTACGGTATGTAAGTGTTATCGTTGGGAGTTATTTTTAAATATTGTCCTGAGTGATTTTGAATATACTTAATCTTTTTTAGGTTTAAGTAAGACAGCTAGTCTAATGGGTTTCCTCAACTTTATCAAATCCTGCTCGTTTTTAGGCCTTAGTTTGTATTTACTAACGGTGAATAATTCTGATTATGCTGGCGACATACCTGTATGATTCTTGAAGCGTATCTATTTTGAATATTATAATCGCGGATTGTTTTTCCAGAAAATTACAGCAGTAAATTATAACCGACATGGCAAATGACAACGCGTTTTTTTGCAGTTTACGATCGCAGTAATCCGTGCGTCGGAACGGACATAATGCGTCATTTTTAACGAAAACCATAAATAAGTCATTCTTAGGCGAGCCTTACACATATTACGGTAATATGGTAAATGCAATTCGAATTTTATGTTGCCATAATTTTTAAATATAGCTCCAATATTCGCTTTGCAGTCCTATCAGTAGCTAACCGAATCAATGATCTTAATTATTTACTCTGAATTTTGAATACAACAAAGAAAATTGTTCTTTTCCGTATTGTTCCGTTAAGGAATTTCTTTTTCATGATAACTTCACGATTGAAACACATAACTATATACCTTTTTATTAATTAAACATTTTTTCACATTTTTCATCTCATAATTAACAAAAATATAAAACTTTCTGTTCTCTTAATAACGAACTAGTGTCAGTGGAATGTTAGTTCTGATTCGTTGGTTCTCACATGTAGTCAGCCCTTATTGAGTAGTTTTTGAAACTTATCCCATGGATAGAGTGCCTTTGGCAAACGTTTCAATTTTTGTTCTTCGAGACAAACGGAAAAAGCAACCGAAATGCAACTGTTTATCATCTAGCTACGGCAAACACAACAGATAACAGACTGAGTACCCGTAATTCTAAAACACAAACAGACAGTGCAACAACATAAACCAAGCCCACATGCCGTGGGGTTAACAAAGAGTCCACCCGGTCACGGACACTGCTTACTGCTTCTGCTCCGGCTTCAGATAGCCCAGGTTCATTCGCAGCTGTTCGAGAAACACAAACGTCAGAATGGTGTGCGGTCCCAGACGCACGAAGGCCGGCACGTAACCCTTGAAGAACCCGAGCGGACCGAGCCGGGCCGTGTACTTGACGATGGCCCACAGGTTAGCGAACTCGCCCGGTTTAGCGTTCATGGCACGCGTTTTCAGCACGTCCAGTGGCTGCGTCAGGGTGGTCGCAATCGCACCAGCCGTCAGCGACGACAGGAAGTGGGTCGTCAGATTGTCGCCAAAGTGACCCGAGCGGAGCAGGGCGTCCTTGACCTGGTGGGTGGGGTGATAAAAATTGATTAAATTTATCGCGTTTAATGGGGGGCAAAACTTACCAGATCGTAAAAACACAGCTGCCCAATGGTCATAAGCACGGCACGTGAGGTGGCAGTGGAGGCACCGGAAAATAAGCGAGCGAAACCTTCTTCGCGGAAAACACGGAACAACCCGTCGACAGCGTGTTTGTAGCTGAAATTGTATAAGTTTGTTTTAGAAATTTAACCAAGAAACTGTATTTCCCAGAATTGAAGAACTTTTCTGTGGAAGTCTGCCCTCTTCTATGTTCATTGACATTTTCAAATAACTATTTTTTAGAATTCTTATTCAATGGTATGGAAATCAAGATGAAACAGAAGCGTTGTAGTTTGTTTTGGCATCTGTTGTGTTGTTTTGAGTGTGAAATAAAATACGATTGACGTAAACCCCACCGGAGCTCACTATCGAAGATCGTTCAATCGACAAATTTACTAGTCCATTTCAATACTCACTTTCTTCTCTGATCCGCCGGTAGCTTGATGTCGTTCTGCATGCGCACATTCACCATATCGGCAGGAGTTCCAACCAAACCGCCCGCTGCACCAGCCATACCCGCTAGCACTGCTTTACCGAAGAAGCCTACAAAAAAATGAAATTCAAAGCAAACCGAAAACATCGCTCCACCTCCCCCCCAAAAAAACTCACCAGTATCACTTCCCATAGCCTGCTTACCGACCTCGTAGATTCCGAACCGGGTCGTCGAGTAGGTCAGCTGTCGCAGCAACGAAGCGGACAGACCATTATACAGTGCCAGAACACCCTGCGTTCGGATCACCTTCCCGGTTAGCTGTAGCAGCGAAATTTTCCCCTCCTGCTGGGTTTGCAGTTGAACCTTCAGCAGATCCAGCGGATGGGTACAGCAGGCAGCGCCAGCGCTAGCCAGACCACCAAAGTACCAATAGGAGACCCGTTTCCGCTTGTCATCGGCCATTTTGTGGTTGTGGGTGGTACTTAGGCTGACACTAACCGGATGACCTTGTGTAGCGTGCTGCTGCTCTGAAAAGCGAAGAGCATGATCATATGATCGTCTGGTGAAACCTATGATCCATTAAGGAGCGTCTTATCAGCTCATCGTCGGTTTGAATCACGGGCATGGTTGTAGTGATGTAACTGCACCCGACGTCAACAAATCACTACTTTGACCGTGAACGAGAATTTCGAGATGATAAATTTGGCCTGACGGGACACACCCCTTTTTCGCCGTAGAAACACTGTGTCACTACCATGTGGCGACAGTGCAATTTGCGACGATATATTTATTTTTAGATAAAGAGAATTTCAAATTAAAAGATAAAGAGGAAAGGTTACTGTACCGTTTGTTGTGCACTGCACCGACCGCACCGAACGAGAGGAAAATTACGTGTTTATGTGTGATGACAGCTGGTATGAAAGCTTTTTAATTTTTGGCACAGATCCTAAACACAGACCAAGCTGATCTGTATGAAAGCTTTCGTTACGAAGGGTGAACGAACGATGTGTGACAGCTGCTCAATGAAACTTTTCATTAAGTACATTGAGGTGATTTAAGAACGAAGTAATTTCATAAATTTGAATAAATTATTAGTCAAAATTCTAAGACAAAACATATACTCTTATTTTAAACTGACTTACGCATGCATTAAAATAAATTAATCTCGATTTATAAAAAAAAAAGTTCAAAAGATGCTACATAGCTGCCATCTGATTGTAGCTAGCGTAAATCGCACGTAAAGCTCTCAAGACGGCACTAAATTCACCACTTTAGGCTTTCAGTCAGGGTGGCCAGACTTGCCGACTAAAACTAACAACGACATATCTAATTCCTACTGAAAATTACAAATTTTTATGGATCTTGCACATGACCTAGATTACGTCTGCGTTTGGTCAAAAATCCCAAGGGCCAAAGATTGAGTTGTGACTGTTTTCAATTTCTTTGATGCGTCTTTTGCGTTGATATTAATACATATTTAATAAATAAACAATTCTAAATTAGACGCAAGTATACAGATTATAAGAAAAAATCAATAAAATCGTATTTATTCTGCACTTTTTGAGATAGTAACCATATTTTCAACAATTAATTGCAAAACGAAATAAATTTAAAAAACGGTCGAACCATGCGCTAGTAGGATTACTGCATTGCAATGTAAAGATTTTTTTGAAGTTCGCGTATTAATCAATTTTCTATATACTTTTTTTATAGTAAATGATACATCTGTACGCGTGAAAATTATCGAAATTCCTTAACCTTCCTCGAATCCAAACAAATACAATATTATTTTTTATGGATTATAGATTTTCCATAAAATCGCATGGCAGCACTGGACAACAGCAACCGAACTGTCAAACGGCTCAGCTGATCAGCGACCATTCGGCAACATTCAATTTTTCATTCGCGAAGTTTGTTTGCACGTGCATTTAGCACTGTCCCTAAAAGTGATAACGAAATTGTTATTCTACAGCCTATCGCAGCATTTATCGGGTTTAATTAATATTGCACACTAGACTCGAAGGTAAGTTTGTTTTGCTTGTTAGGAATCGAATAATTTGTAAGAAGAAGTTCTATTCGTTGCCATGCGATATTCGCTGATGGGAAACCGCTAATCATGTTTTGTTTACTCTCTCTCTCTCTCGCTTCAAATTTTGATGTACTTGAATGTGGGTGTGTTGGTGCCTATATAAACAAAAGTGATCATCCGAAAGCGTGCGTTTTTTTGCTTTCAAGGTCGGCTTTGCTGTATGGGGAAAGATGGGCCCCCACTGATTGCATGTAACAGCTTCGTAAAAATTATCAGTTGAACAGACATTACATAATTTACTGAACAACAGCTGTTCTCTTTAATGATTTAGGTAGACACTTTAAACCGTTACATTGAACAAAGTTGCTACTGTGTTATGTTAACAGAAACTAGTTCCGGAGAATTCTGCTTCCTATACTGAACCAGTTCCGAACTTGCTCTGCACGGTGTCCATTCAAAAATCGAGCCTGGCAGTTATTGCGTAAGAATAAGGATTTCACTTCATACTATCGTCACATCGACTCCCAACCGCCTACTAGATCGAGCTTCAATCCATTTGGTTTTAAATCGTAACACACGTCACCACCGTTATCACTACCGTCAGAGATGTGCAATCAAGGGACGGATCATGTAACGGATCACTTACTTGATGCACGTCGCAAACCAACTTCACCAAACACTCTTGAATGACCGGCTGCACTGGACTAACTCTGCCTGGCTCGTCGAGCGATTATCAGCAGTTGATGGCTATGACTTATGGGGTTCGTCAAATAGGCACTATACGGTAGATAAGGGGAAATTGCGCGCGATGAGAGGGTGCGAAAAAAAACTCGGTTTGGCGAGGGGCTGATAGGGTGACCATCCGGGGGTGTACAAAAAAAAAATTACGATTATTTTTATTTCCTCTAAGGGTTTATAATTTCTAAACTTTTGCTACTTTTCTTATCTTCTCTTTCGACCATCACATGATACTCCTCTTTTTCATTGCTATCAAACAATATTTCGTATCGAGTATCACAATCACATTCGTTGATAGAGCAGTGAGTATTCGACCAACCACCCTCTCGGATAAGTCAAATCGATAAGCTGCTGCGCCTACAATATTTTTGCTGGGTTTAATTTGATAAACTAGGAGCCTTATATGCAGGGGAAGTACGCCTTGTTGAGTCTGAGTAGAATGATGTTTCTTGCTACCAAACCAATACGCGATCTCTTTGAGCGATTAGATGATACTTTCAGAGTTATGGACAGGCACAAGTATTTCTTTTTATAAAGATGGGGCGGATTAATGCTGTGCATGTGGCCTTCGATCTTCGTTGGCACGGATATCTTCATGGCTGGTTGGTGGATGTGTTCCTACTTTTAATTAAACTGCTCAAATCGACTCTTTGTGGTAGAAGGGCAGGCCTTCCATCTGGAAAATGTTGATTGTCGTTTTTGAACTGTTTCGCTCGACCAGTTACTTTGGCTGATGGATACGCTTCCTCAGCTGGGTTTGGTTTCAAATAGGCATTCGGTTCTAGCAGGTTTGGTCGTTTGAGGGATTCGTCGTTTCCAGGAGTAGAGTCACTGATCAAGTATATTTTTCTAACCCACAATATAATGACTACCAATAACTTCTAGAAGAGGAATTTTTAATGTAGAATAAATGTAAGCTAATGTAGAATAAATGTAAACAAGTTACAATTTAAGTGTACTAGACCGGCAACATTTTTGACTTTTTTTTTGGAACACTGCTAACACAAATGGTAATTGGATGCACAAATCATATGCAAAATATGAGCTGTTTCCGATAGCTCTAGTTCACCCACAACAGGTTTCAAATTTCTATAGCAATATACATGGAAACTCGGAAAAAAAACTTAAACTCAAATAAAAAGTTGCACAGTAACTCTGCATACCTCAAAACTTATGGTCACATAGCTTGTTTTACAACGAACAGTTCTATGGAAGGTTGAATATTGATTGGACGTTACTCGATAGTTATTTAACTGTGAAGAACAACCGATTTTTCTTTAAAATTTCCTATTGCAAGTATGTGTGAGAAAGAGAGGCAAAACATAATTTTATATTAGAATATCTTTTTATTACAAAATTGGATTAATTAGCTGTCTTCAGAAATGTTGATCCTTACAATTTAAGCTATATATCTGTAGATTACGGGATGCACAAAATAATACTGGCATATTTTACTGAATTTATTGTTTCTTTTGCCTATTTTTCATATATGTTCACAAACTTGAAAACTCTTGTGAGTGAACTAGAGTTTTCGGAAAAAGTTCATATTTGACAAATGGTATGTGAAGCCAATTACCGTTTGATTTAACAATGTTCCGAAAAAAAGTTAAAATTGTTGCCGGTCATTGGTGTACAAACCGAACGCTTTAAAGATGAAAAGTTTTAAATATAGGTTCCGATAAAAATTTGCTTCAATCAGCATTCGTATTTGGTTGCTTTGGGGCAAACGGAGGGCTGTACAATATCGAGAATGAACTATTAGTGAGCTGTACACGGCTGGTGGATGAAGGCCATCATTTTCATTTCCGATGAGTGAAGGGAACCTACACGAAAACTCGATTTTAGTTCGCCTGACCGAAGCTCGTCCGTGATTGGTTTCTGCTAATTTCATGCACTGAGCCGCAAATCTTGAACATAAAGCTTTGTGATTTTGGTCGGTTTCAACAAGTTCACTTGTCAGATGTCCGGAGACTGTGTTAACACCGGGAGAGAAGGGGGTTTTTAGGATTCATACCCAAAAAGGCAAGGTAAAATCGTTACTCAAAGAAACATCGCCCCTAAGATTCAGAGAAATTAAAAGCCTCTTTTCTTTTTGTTGTCATTTTGTTGTTGAATTGAAACGCCGAAATCGCTCGATCAATTTCGAGTCGTCTAAAACTCGAGAATTCTAACCAACTGGGCCTCTGAGACCCCTTGCCTTTACTAGTGTTCAAGACTAAGGAGACATATACAACTGTTGTGAAATAAGAATTCGCGAGTAAGGATTATCTTATTTGTAGTCTTGTAAAACATAGTAGACAAAAAGCAAAACAGAAACAAGAAGCGGACTTTATTCAAGTTTATATTAGTATAGATAACAATGAACGAAGAACGTGACACGTGGATTCTATTCATTCAGGGCGGAAAATTTGATCACGATAGTCAGGATAGTTTTGGTGTTAAAGCGCTGCTGATATGCCAGAATTGGACCTCACCTTATATCGTTCCTCAGCTTCATCAAACCACATATTTTTACTCAGTACACCCCGCTAGAAAATGGACGGTTGCTACCTATAAGCCTGTTGTGAAATCACAATACAGAGGAGCTACAACAATCGTCACCACCAATATATAATTCAATAGCGATGTCCGCTCAAAATTATCACATCCACTCTACCAATGTGGCAAATTCAAGCAGATGAATCTTGAAGAAAGCTAATTACCGTTAGTAAACAATGTCTGTGTCGCAATGGGGATCTTTAGGGGTGTGCGGGTTAAGGCATTTTCTGATGCAGATTAGTACTGTGAGTTAATATCTGAATCCTTTTTCTGTTTTTAAGCCCGAAACTATTGAAAATTATTTTTTTTTAGTTTGTTTCCTTCTAGGGCAATAACACATCAAAACCTATGCGACTTGTATACGGGCGAACCAATGAAGCGTGCGTTTACACCTAGACCATTGACGAGGAAGGTAATCCATCACATATTTTGCGCGATATCTCAGCCGGAGTTATCAGCAACGAACGAATAACGCTGCCCCATTTAGAGATGGTAGATCGGTAGTGGTGCGTCTTTTGGTTGATAAAGCTCCCTCATTTAGCACTGATAGATGGTAGTATAACAAATTCAATCATGCCGTTTGCTCAAAGACGAATTTTGTAAAATTTTTCCGAAATCAGCAGTTTTTCTAACAAATCTACACAGTGCGTGAACTGGCAAAGCAAGTTCGCTATCGTAAGACAGAGGCATGTCTGCACATTAGTTCCACATTCGTTTTACAACACATTTGGAATTTGGCTCTAAAATACCTCGAATCCTTTTTAGCTTGGCTATCGTTCATAAAAGAGAGGCCCTATTCTCACAGTCACGTCACCTAGTGACTCAAGGACTGTGAGAATCGGGCCCGAGTTGTACGACTGACTAGTGCGAATACATGCTCGAAAAATTCAATCGCAGTGCTACAGATGTTCATATGGTTGTGACAGGTGACGTATCATGGATCTATGTGTATGAACCCGAAACTACCAATCTTCGGGGACCAGCATTTTAGGAAGCCTACAAGGAAGAACAATTGAATGCGAGACTATCCATGGCTTGGAAGTGCTTTTCGATAGGAAGTTGAGCTTTTCCGGCCATATCACCGCGACAACTGCTAATGATTTCAGAATGCTAACCGGCACACCTGATTTCGATGATTTCTACACACAAAAATCACTTTTCTGTGCCCTGATCAGCAATGTTCTGGAGTACGTTGTGCAAATGTGGGCACTAAAGTGACCGACTAGAACGTATACAAAGATGTTTCGTGCGGTTCCCCCTCAGGAAACTACCATGGAATGATCCAGTTATATTGCCTCCTTACGCCGATAAATGTATGTACTCGGTCTGCAGACTCGGGCGACTCGTTATATCTTCCTGCAAAGAGTTTAAGTTTTCGACTTGCTGTCAAGTAATATCGACAGGCCAGATCTTCTCTCGGACGTTTATCCCCGTATTTTTCGTAATCTTACACTGTTGTGGAGCTCTAGACACCGTGTGCTGCATATGGACAAAATCGTCCACTGGAAAGATTTTACCACAGATTTAACGATACTTCGTCATTGTTTGACTTCAACATTTCCAAGCATAGATACAAGTTATTAATAAGAAATATATAGTTTTAAATGATATCTGTACGGTGTACTGAAGATTAGAAATAAATAAAATATAAATTATCGCAAAAAAACATCTTTGAACCAAGCATAGATCCGGCTGAATTCGAAACGGTGATAGGAGTTATTTCGTTCATGCAGAATGTTCACTCGCTGTGTGGTACATTACACCGCCTTGCCGGAACCACGTTGATCTGTAGTGCTCGCCAATTGTTGTGATGTCCTCACCTTAGGGATTGATGACACGGCCGGCCAAAAATTCCAATCAAATCTTACCTGTTTTTTTGGATGCACTTCCAGCTTATACTTATGTGAGTGATTATTGAGCCGGTCACCAAACGATGGAGAGTCGACTTTGAACGGCGAGAGGCACCTGCTGTTGGAATGGTGCAAAGTTTGCACTATCGAATACTCATTTTGATAATAAAATTTCATCATTTGGACGTGTCAATCTTGTTCATCGTTATTGACGCACTATTTCGTGCACGATGAAGCTATGAACAAACATTTTCCTAAATGGCGTTTCCTGGAAGTAACCAAACACAAACCACAGTTGGTCACTCTATTATCGAACGCCACACACCCGTTCCCCTATCATCATAACTCATCGTTTCCCGTTTGCTATGATTGCTCTCCAGTTCAAACGCGCATAGAGATAACAGTGTGCTACTCAGCAGTTCCGCCAAAAATGGATGTTTGCTATGTCTTTATTTTGAACTTTATTTTTGCTACCACCGAAAAAAATTCGGGCAAGCATAACCGCGACTCGTGACGTCTGTGAATCAGCGGTTAGTAGTTTCATTCTTGACACAGTACCAATTGACGAGTTTGTTTCTTTGGTTCGGTTATTTCCACTCCTATGGTGCGTATGTGAAGAGGCATGCGTTCTGGGTGTTTTATGTTTCGTAACTACTCCCAATCTGTAAAAAAAAAACTAATTTCGCTAAGTTAAAGCAAAAACTATCAACGAACCAATTAACACCGCCCGCATTTTTTCTCCATTATCAGGATGGCCCTCCCACTGCTAGCGAACTGCGGTCTGAGTAACCAGACACTACCCAGACTGACCTTAATCAAACAGCAAACCGCAGTCGACGGTAGCTTCCTGATTGCTTCCGTGCTCGGACACAGGCTCAAATCGGACAAAGACACCCGCGTTTTGCTAGTGGCGGCACAGCATGGCTACGGTCACTACAGCAGCGCGTGTGCGAAACTAGCCTACAATCTGGGACCGGCACGTGATTCCGGCCAGCTGTTGGTACTGGACGTGGGAGCAGAGCTGACCCAGAACTATCCCGTCTGTCCGAATGTGGACACCGTTCGGGAGCGAATTGAGACGGTGCTGGCTGCATCACCGAAGGTGACCATCATCATTGACGATCTGACGTACCTGCTGAACTACGGACACACCGAGACGGAGTTGATCCAGCTGGTGGAGCAGTTCGTCGCTCGACGAGGTCCCGAACAGTCATTTGTCATCAAACTGAATACGGCGGACTTGTTCGAATGGCTTTGCGCTAATTTGGACGATTTGGCCCAGACGGAGGTGCGACTGGAGACGCTTAGTTCGGGTAATTTTCGGGAGGTTGACGGTCGGTTGAGTGTCAGTCGAATGGTGGGGGACGATGAGTTGATTTGTTTGAAGCAGCAGGAGAAATCGGTGCTCTACAAAGTCAACGATCGGAACGTGAAGGTTTTTGTGCCAGGGGAAATTGGAATTAAACATTTGTAATACCTATGAAGATTTTTACGGTGAGTACAGAAGCAAGAAAATGATTTTTTTTTATTGAGAGAAAGCCGTTGTATTCATAAATGAATTGATGTGATATACCTGTTGATTTTTTTTATATGGGCAATAGCAAAAGATGTTAATAATAATCAAAAAAGGGGATATAATATGTCAAAAATAGTATGTCATTCTGCATTACGACGGATCGCACTTTCAATCGAATGTTATTTGCATTCTGAATGAACGCATAAATTCTTTGGGAAAATCCATCGTAAAGCAGAAGACTGATAGCGGATTTTGGACAAAACATTCGAAGCGTTAGAAAATTGAATGGTGGAGCAGGTAATACAAAAATTTGAAGAGAAGATAATGTAGTAAACGGCGGACTCATCATTGGAACTAATCCTGAGAGTTGTTCGATCATCTGCTGACAAAGTTTCAAGGATTGAAAGAAGTCGCATGAATGGTAAGTATTGCAAAATTTGATAACTACACCAATCGGAGGAAATTAATTGAACATTGCAATAATTTTTTTTACCAACCTTCAAATTCGACAGAAGGCTATTGAACAAATCTATAACGCGTTTGCCGACTATTTAAAAAAGCAGAACACATTCTCGGAATAACGAATTGGATTGTCGAGTAGCAGAAGCGGAAGCCGTAACCTCAAAACGTTAGGATGATAGAAATTGTTGAGAAAAGACAAACAACATAAACGCCAACTAGAACAGGATCCTAGAGGACACAACTGCAGCAAATAAAACGTTCTCAAAACTCATTTAAAAAATTTATTCGGCTTTCAATGTTTTTCATACGTTTCTGTTGTTGATATTCCAGTAAAAAAGCTTCGTCATACAACACGATGAGATATTTTTGCTGGTCACGACTTCACTCCTACCGCAATTTAATTCTACATAAACATTTAATCGATGCCGTAGTTTAATTTTGTGTGATTCCTACCGTGTGATGAAATTTCTTCTCGTAGCATAGATAGTATACAGAGTAAGCTAAGAATTCGGACTAATCGGATCATGCAGACGTTTGCTTGTAATTATAATATATGTTTCTCACACTGAAAAATTTAACGATTCCTAACACAACACACATGATCTCTTTCATTCGTTCTCCATAAAACATTCTTCTTTGGCTCCTATTTACACAATGATGATTATTACAATTAATTTGCAGTCGATATCGGTCGAAATTTTATCACGCTCCCTACTGATAGTTCAGGCGAAGATCAACAGATCGCGAATGTAAAAGAATAGCTCTAAGCGGTCAACTTCAAACATTAACTGGGCTGATTTTCGGTGTGTATGATGTGTCTAACAATTAAGTGGAGTTCATGATTGTTCTTAGCTTGCTTGCTTCCTAACTGGGAGGGGGCATAAACGAGTAACGGGAGTCGGACTTATTTTCTTCTTTTAAATTTCAATCCGTAGTGAAGATTTTGAAATAAGCAACTGTCATTTTCCTATCATATTAACATAATATGAACAAACTACGATAGTACGGAGTTCACTAATCTATAAGTAGCGCCCTTGAAGCAGATGGACCTGTTCACTTTTTCGCCTCGAACTTTTGCTGCAGCGAAGCCACGTTGGACACTTTCCCTGGGACCGGCCGAGCCGCCGCTGTCAGGATTTTACTGCTAGCGTTTGCGACCTTAGGTTTCACTACGTTTTCCGGCTTGGCCGAAGTTTTTGGCTTCTGGGGAGCGCTGGTCTTGGCACTGACCAGACCCCCATTCTGGATGGAACCCTTCGGTGATGGACTTCTCGTTCGGACGGTACTGCTGTTTAGTGGTTTTTTCGATGCTGCTGCTCCTCCTCCGGTTGACAATCCGGGTGGTGTTGGATTTCGGCTCAGCTTCGGTTTTGATTCGCCGACGCCATTGACCAACTTGTCTTGATTGATTTTGGACTTGGTGGCTGTAACGACAGAACCTGGGCGCGTATTGCTTAATGTGCTGTGGTAAGGCTTATAGGGCACAGGAGCTGTTTTTTTCGCTACCACAGCAGACTTGCTGGACTCGATGGGTCCTTGGAACTGTAGACTACTCAACACGTTTCCACCGTTCTTAAAACTACTTAGATTAGTTGAAACACTTTCTGGTTTAGAGGGTGCCACTCGAGCTATCGGAGTGTTGATCGCTGACGGCCTTAAATACCCGCTGGAAGTGGTGCTGGCGCTGGATTTCAAATTCGGCGGATAAGATTCTTCCTCTTCCTCATCGGTAGCTCCACCCTCTTCCTCATCTTGAATTTCCGAAGTATTAACGTAGGTTGGTTCGTCGTCTTCCTCCTCCTCGGCTCGCGGCGCCTGACCTTTTCCAGATCCCCGCTTTAGCGTCGTCGCAATGTAAACCGAGTCACTTCCCCGGCTCTCGATCTCATTCACAATCTCTCCGAGAAGACCCATACTTTCTGAACTACCGGATGACAGTGTCGGTGGTGACATGGTATTCGGCGGCGAAGGCGATTCATCAATCACCGAGTAGATGTTGTCGTTTCCATGCGCCTTCGGAGACCTGATCGGTCTCACCGAACTTTCCACATCGTGGCAATCGTCATACTCGTTCCGGGGTGTCACAATGGTGACTGACTTCGGTGGAGGCGGATTTTGATATCCCGGGACACCGGGGATCTTCATTCCGGTGATGGCCGGTGCTGGAGGGACTGGTGGTCGTGGTGGTGGCATAGTTGGGCGCGATCCTACCATGCTCTGGGGTCGCTTCAGTGTCGTTGGTTTTCGTGGTGATTCTGTTGCTGCCTGACCGTCTCCCGGCAAACGTTTACCTGTCACTTCGGGTGCACGCATACTTTTAGCTCGCTGGACACTGACAGAGACGGTCGCCACCGGCTCGGAATCGTTCAGTTTTGGCATGCTTTTGGCCAGATCAGCTGAAATTGGCATAGGAGCTGAGATTTGAAGGTTTTTAAGTTTTTCTTTATCGACGATTTTGATGTTTTTGGGTTCTGGTTTCTGAGGTTTCTCGTCCTTTTTCAAGTAGGACGTTATTCGATTCAGCTTGCCTTC
>NC_080670.1:1193030-1218030 GCF_030247195.1 Topomyia yanbarensis | reverse complement strand
AAAAATTAGCTCGGCCAATTTATGCTCCCATCTCTTTGTATCTTTTTTATCATTGTTCGGCATTTCTCTTTTTCTCAAACTCTCGTTCCAAAAGTACAAACGCTCGTGTCCTTCGCGATAATACATACCTGGTTATTACAATCATCAACATGTAACTACAATAATCAACACATACTTACGCCCGCAATCTCACCAACCTAAAAACGTCCCGGTAATTAAGTCAATGTCATAGCACTTATAAATTTACAAACATGGATTCAAGCAGGAACCACATTCGTCCGTGTTTGCGCAATTATGAATTGGTCGCGTGCGAAAGTCCATACCCTCGATTCTAGCAGCCTAGACCTTTATCCATATCCAATAGACAGCAAGTTCCATGATGACTTTAGTGGGAACTTACTCATCTTCTAGGATCTGAACTGTACAACCGAAAATTAAGTACATATTCAAGATTCAAGGGCCGCACGACCATTCAAGAATACACGCGAATATGCGAATGGTCACACTTTTATAGAATCGAATTCATGTTCTCGAAATTACATTGACGATAGCACACGCGACAAACAAACGCCCACGCGATCGAGTACGTTAACATACAAACGCTCGTATCCTTCACGATGATACACGCCATCGTGAAGTTCATGCGCCTACACATCTAAACCGTACACTCAATATCACTTTCAGAATCATAGTCGCTAAACATTAAAGCTCGCACATTCCACGTACATACGACTATATTAGGACTCACAATTAAGTACGATTCACAGGATACATCAGGTACGGAACGTCAAAATTAGTTGCATACAGTTACATGGAGGCATTCACACACAACATCAACGGCACGGAACGTTTTGACGAACGGTACGTGTGAACGGGCACAAGGAAAACGCATTTAACTTATCCTTATGTTAACGGAAACTGATGTATCGTCTGAATCGTCCTTCACACTATTATACATACGAAATCACACGCGATAAATACAGGTATTCGTCTGGCAACCGGAGGACTTATTCAAGGCACCACAATCTTATCTGTGAGGTTAAGGATGTAGGAAACCGGCTAGCCGCCACGAACGTTTCCCATTAACAAGATGACGTTACTAGTGTAATATTCTGAAAAAGAATAGGAATATACAGAGAAAAACGTAGATGCAGGATCGTTTGTGTAATCTTAATTTATTGAATTATTTTAATCTTTACTGAATATATAGGTATATTTTATTATTTACATTTTATAAGTTTCCTTGAATTCATTCACAATTTATTACAGTATGACTATAGATTTTTATGTGCCTTTTAAATATTTTTAAACTTTTTTTCGTTTTTTTTTCGAATGAAGTATAATTTTTTTCACAGTTTATCCCTTTTTCTCCTTCCTCGTGTAATCAATTTTACTGTGATATCAGTAGTCAGACGAATTAGTTCTACTTTCGCTTTAATGATATAAACGTAAAATAGTCCCAGAAGAAAAACAAATCATTTAAAATTAGTTAACTTACGGATGAAACAGAGAAGTGTTTGCAAAAAATGAGGTTTTTGTTCTCACATTGCTACGTTGTTTCCATATGTTTTGTTTGATGCAACAAAAAAAAAAAAAGAAAAAGGAAACTCGGTAAGGCTTATAAATAGTTCATTTTTAACCATGTTTTATTCTGTTCTCCTTAATTATTACTATTTTTTTGTAATCAACAAACAACTCTCTGAAACTTAAGGCAATTACAGCGTTAGGAGGAAAATGATCAAAAATCCGTTCGGAAAGCGTGGATCTGTTTCTTCGTTTCTGTTTTAATGCTTTGTCTGTAAAAATGTGGGTTAGTTTTGTATATTTTTCGAGGCAATGTGGGAGACTTTTCTTACACAGAGAAGCTTCGCGCCCCGCGCTGTATTTTGTATGTTTATAGCTATCCTTTTTCCACTATTGTAATCAATTTGTTATAATTTGTTACTTTCCCCGCACTGTTGTCGATTAAAATATAGGCTTGGCTGTGTGTCTATGTAAATGTAATGCATGTTTGTGTGCACAAGAACTAGCTCCTTTTTTTTACTTTTATTAACTTGTAATATGCTATCCACGATAGAATGTACGATTAAAATGAAACTTTTAAGGAAACAGAAAAACATGTTCAAACAAGGAGCAGCAGAGCTAAAGCGAAGCGAATTCAAACTCTTCTTGTCTTCCTGCAATCTGTCTAACCGCGTTATTTTCTTCGAGGTCGGCATACATGTATATAAATTCCAACGAGAGAAGGGCACTGGCAGTAAATATTCCTCTTTTGCAAATGGTAAGTTCGAGTAATTTGATGTGTGTGTGTGCTGTGTCTGTTCTCGTTAGCTACGTTCGAAGCTTGTTCATTATATCGGACCAGAGCAATACACTATTACTGCCGTCAACGTTGCAGTGTAGTGTCCTCACTCAAATATTGCCCGAGAGTAACGAAGGAACAAATATCAATAGTTTCTACACAGTAAAAAAAACTGATCAATTTCAAGTCATCAAAAATATAAGACCGAAAAAATATGCGCAATATGCCGACGATTACATAACGATGTGTACACGAAAGCAACACAAAGTTAGTGATTTACTTTACAGATTTAATTTCTAATCCATCTGTAGCTGAATTTGTTTGAAACGCCACTTACGAAGGTTTCTCACTGGTTGATGCTACAGCACCCGCTGTCGATGATGATGATGCTGCTGAGCTGTCAACTGCTTTTGCACTACTGCTATGTCCTTTCTGCTGTTGTTGCTGCTGCGGTTTAACCGATCCGAATGATTGACCAGCTCGGTTGAACGAAAATCGTTGATCATTCGTCACGCGTACCACTTTGTTGCCGGTTGATCCGCTCCGGGGACGACCACCGGAATGTTTACTTGTACTGTCACCGATGGACCCGGTACGGGTGCGAGAACCTGAAGGACCTGGGCGGTTCGTACCGTCTACCATTCGATTGCCAGCGGAATCACACCTGGAAACAAAAATGAGAAAGCGAAATGTGTCAATGCAACTAGTGTGAAGAATAGATCAATAGCTACTTTGCAAAGCTAGTATAACTTATGAATGAACTTTCACAGTTCAGGACAAGCAGGTAGCAGCATTGTTTTTATATGTATTCAACCATGTGAGTCTTAATTTGGTCACGTTCATAACAGTAAGTTTGCCATCTCTAGTGAAACTGATATATTTACAGACCAAAAACATAAGTCTGCTCTAATATATGGGCAATTCAAATTTCCATGACACTTCGACAAGAAATATGATATGGCTATAAAAGATATATTCTGTTAATTCATACAGTACAAGAATATTTTCAAAAGTACACTTTTTCTTTGTATTAAGCTAAATAAAACAATTAAGTTTAGTATATAAACGAGAAGCTCATTTGTACTCATGCTTTTATATCCTTTTTCAAGAGTTTTTTTTCCGTTACAAAGAGCCTTCCATTAAGGTTGAATTTGGTTCACTTATTTACCTTAATTCCTTGTGCATTAAAATTGTAGTTTAATTGGACGAAAAGTTCAGTTCAAACCCGGCGAGGTGGCAACTCTAACTGACAGTCTAAGGACTGAAATTGAAGTGTCTTGAATTGTAACCACCAGACTACCAAGAAAAAATTTCTGCTAGGTAATTCTAAATTTCTCTTTTCAAAGAGCTACGAAGAGTTGATTTCTTGACTACATTTCAAACGAGTGACCACGACGACACTGATCATTTTACTGCGTCGAAACGCAACCAGCAAAAATCGAAAACTTTTACAAACATCCCACACTACAAACCCACACGTACCTCTTTCGATAATACTGCGACTGATTGTAGCCGCCAGAATATCCTGCTCCTGTTCCTGATGTTCCAGCACCGCCCCCCGCGTGATGGGCCCGTTTGATATTGCTCGGTCCAGCAACGACGGCGACGCCTTCACTTTCCGACACACTCCGAGGTCTTCGCTTCGATGGCGAAGATTTCAGATTGCCCACTCCTTCAAGCATTTCGTTTATCTGCGGCTCCAGCACGCGGAAGTCTTCGATCGATTTGAACTTGTCCAGATATTCTTTCAACAGCGGATCGACGCTCAGTTTAGGCGCATTCTTGTAGTACTTGAGAAAAGCCCAGAACTTTTCCAGACCGTAGAGTTGTCCTAGAAAAGAAATTATTTAGAATGCTCTATCGTAAGCTGTAATCGATTGTTTACCATTTTCGTAGTCTCTAATCGTTTCCTGCTGAAAGTCTTCGTAAAGTTGCGATCGGAATTTTTTCTCCAAACCGTACGAGTAGAACCGGAACAAACATTCCAAACCATACCGGAAGCCTTCCGATGAATCCTCCAGGGCAACCTGACGGAACTCAGCATACATTGTTTTGTTGAAGTTCTCGCGTAAGAAGAATGACCAGAATCGGAAAAGTGTGTTCATCTCCTGTGACTGACCGGGACCCATTCGTTTGCGTTCCTTCAAACAACGACTATGATATTTGTGGTAGACCTGCTGTGTAAATCCGTTTTCTTTAAGCAACGAGTGCGAAGGATGTTGAAATGTCGGCAAACTTTGTGGCAGCGAACCGTAACTGGATGCGGTAGGGGATGTTCCAGTGGAACTACCCATGCTGGTGGTACGGGGTCGATGTTCAACAGCGTCCATAACCCAACCGACATGACTTTCGACCGGTGGATTGTTCAAATGCCTCGTCTTACGCTTTCGCGGAGTGATCGGATCAACAAATTCATCCTTGTTAACAGCAAAGAAACGTGCCTTGTGTCGATGTATGGCACTAGTTGTGCTTGCATTGAGATAGTCGTCCGATTCGATAAATGTCGGTGGCGGTGGAGGTGGTACTTCTTGCGTCACTTTTGGCGGCTTTGGGATGATTTTGTCAAACTCTGCCTGAGAGATCAGGTTAATGGTTCTGTAGTTACTTCCCCCACGCCGGCAATTGATTGTCAGCAAGTCTTCTTCGTAGTTGTGTAGTCCATCATTGATAATCTGTTCGAGGTCTTGGGTGATTTTAGTACGCGTTGTAAAATCACCCGTTCGATCGTACCCATCGTGCTTCGGTGCTCGATTGCCAACCTGAAGGAAAGGACGACATAATTGCGGCACTCAGTTGTATTTCCTACAATAAACTTACCTGCGTTACAATAAGCAATTTATTAATTTCGTGATCCGAAAGTTCGTAGTCGGATTCGTCCTCGTCTTCAGACCAATTGTCCGTGAAATGGTTCACACGACCAACCCCTCGTGGGATGTCTAGTTCTTCGTCAAACTGGAAATCTAACTCCTCCCGTTCTTCGTTTGGATGGGATGGCCGTGTGGCAGCTGTAGCAGCTGTCGATTTAGCCGAGTCCTGTGGAAGAGCACCCACCTTACTAGGCATTGGCTGCTTATCATCTTTTTTTGGAAGTTCTTGTTTGATTGTGTTACCCTCCGTAGTCTGTTGCTGTTGTTTGGCCTGATGAGGCTGGGCAGAGCGTGATCGACGCTTAACTTCCTTCCACAGTTCGGCTTCTTCAGTGACAACGGGTGCTTCCGTGGTGGAAAGCTTATCGGTGTCACTCTCTTTAGAGTTAGATTTCCCTTGCGCGTTTTTTGGAATCTGAGTGTCCTGAGCAATGTTTTCTTTTTCCTCCGATGGTTTACTGAGCTGATCCGGTATTATTCCTGCTGGCTGGACTGGGGTTACATTTCCGACTGATTGCTTACGAAGAGACAACGTCGGAATAAATTCCGGCACGTTAGGATTCAAATTCTCCGGTTCTGATGTCTTTGATAACGTTGGTACCGTTGGAACAGCCGAAGTGGCTAAGGTAGGAACCGTATTGATGGCGGGTTGTTGTGCAACTTGACTACGAATGCTCCGTGCCAATGGCGGAGGTGGAATACTTGAGAGAATCTTGGACGCTATCTGGCCCACATATCGTTTGTCTTCAGTCTGGGGCCCAGACGATACGAAAGCAGGGGCAGATACATTGGAACCATAGTGGTTGCTTCCGACGTCCGCCGGATCTATTGGCCACTTGGTCGGATCGGTTTTGGTACGAACCTTGTAGTCGTCGGTAAGCTCTAGCTCTTCGGACTCCTGAATTGCCGTGATGATGGTGTTCAGGTCTAGCGTGAGGGCTTGTACCCGATGGAACGAAGCAATCAGCGTTACCGGAAGGTAGCCCTCTGGGTCCATTTTGCGTCGAAGGTAAAAGTCTCGTTTCAGATTTTCTTCACTAAAGTAGTATTCACTGGAAAACAAACACAGAGTTGTTAGCATAAATATTAGTTCAATGGCAAAAAGAATCGCTCTTACATCTGTTTCTTGATGCATTCCTTGATACTTAGCTGATCCATTCCAATAAGTGGCGCGCCATTGTAGTAGAAGGTGCTTAGGTAAGGCATCATGAACGCCGCTTGGTCTTTTCCAATAACTTGTCCAAAGCCGTTGAATTCTTTTGAAAAATCGCCACCATTCGCAAATGGTAAACTTTCCCTGTCGCCGTGTCTTGCGCCACCGCGCGTCGAAGATAGTCCTCTTCTGCTAATGCCACCTCGTGAAATTCTTCCTCCACGACCACCTCGATAAGACGGGGGAGGTCCACCCCCTCGTCCAGTTCGTATGCGGCTGGATCGTGGTAGTGAAGATCGTTCCTGGTGCCAACTGCCGCCTTCATCATAATCATCGAACCGACGTCGTCTGGGAGTTCGTTCTCGACGAGCACGTTGCTTCGGTATATCGATTGGTAATGGTACCCACTTCGGTCGGGGTCCTTTACCACGACTATTAGCACCATTAGCTGGATCACTGGAATCAGCGCTCTTTGGTCGATTAAAATCTTCCTCGGAGGACGATTGTTTGGCAGGAACTGGTTGCAGGGTCGTGGTCGTTTCTTCTGTGGTTACGTCAGTCGGTACAGAAGGCGAAAGTTTGACTACAGGTGGTCCATCCGTTCGTGGAGTTTGAATAGCAACAGCTTCACTGGGTTTAGCTACGATTGGTTTTTCTGACTCTCCGGGTGCTGATGTTGCGGTCGACGAGGAACTTTCGGCAACCTGAACGGCGGTCTGTTTTCTCGGTTCACTGGCCTTCGGCCGGCTGTCTAGTGTTGGCCAGTCAGAATTACTGGTTAGGTTATTAGACTGAAATGGAAAGACAGGGGTATAATTTACGCGTTCGAGCTCGTTAGAGGGCAAAAAATGTCTTACCTTTTGACTAGGTCGCTTCTTTTCTTTAAGTTGTTGTGAAGTTACTTTCGAACCCTCGACAGTCGATTTCGGGGGAGCACTAGCTCTGGCTGTTGGAAGACAAATGGTCAATGATGAATTGGTACTTTGTGGAGATCGGACTTACGTTGTTGTGATTGGGCTTTTGTTTGCTGCTGTTTGGGTTGTAGGACACGTTTTTCCGACGAGGGCTGCGATAACGGCTTTTGACCGGACACTTCTGATGGAAGTGCATTGGATGATGATGCTACAACTACGGCTGCCGTTGTTGTACTGGGTTCGTTTGAGGATTTCGATGGACGACTGTCACCGGATGGGATGGGCATTGGTTCGACGACGGGAGTTACCTTAAAAGAAAGTAAAGTACATATCATAAATGGGAAATAGTACCCACAAAGTAACGTTTATCACAGTAAAAAAGTTCCTCACAAAATAGTGCAACATGAAAAAGCAAACATCCACATCCATAAATGGGGTTCACAGAAACAAGAGATTCATTGACAGGGCAATCGAAGTGTGAATAACCCAAATTTACGCAAATTTACTCGCATCTTCTGCGATCAAAGTTTAGTTTAATCGTTCGGGGAGCATTTAGCAATGATCTGGTGCGATAGTAGCGACAGACTATTTGATTCTGAAAAAGAACAAAGTAAATGACGTCAAGCTTCGCGATGTGGCAAAGATGCTCTGATTTTTTTATTCACAAAAATAAACGACAAGAATCACATCTAGACGATTTTGTGTCAATTTTTCAAATATATCTAGTCTAGAATGCGATTTAAATGTGTAGCTACCTTTCGTCACATTCGGATGTATCAACGGACAAATCTACAGAGAAGAATGTCCACAGACTTGCCTCTAATTGTAATTTCACCTTCGAACGAAAAAAATTACCAACATGGTATGATTTACCTTCATCTTCATTTTCTGCACCCGACTATCCGACCGAAGACCAGTGGATTTAAGTTTCGCCAACTCACAATCGTGAAGTACGCCTCGCGTAGAAGTAACTTTTCTTCCCAACAGTTTGGATAGGATTAACTGATCCAGCAAAGATCCATCTGGCTCTAGGATGAACGATACCGGAATTCACGAAATTTTCAATCTCAGCACTATATTGTACTATAGTATAGCAAATTTGTTACTTTGGAGAACTGGAACAAATTCGCGTTATTGGTCCCAGTTGGAAGCAAGCTAATCAGTTGAAATGACATTGATAAATATCTGCAAGTGTTTGTTCAACTGTTCCAACGAAGCAGGAAAATAATACCTCAGCAACACATCATACTGACGTTACTAAATAACGTCAGTTTGCAATGCCGCAAGTAATAAAAAAATTGCCAACGTAAACACGAAATGGATTTCTATTCTAAAATCCACTAATTCCAGAATTTTGAAGATGAATAAATCCAATAGGTTACAAATTAAACGAGATTATCGAAACCGAGTCGCGAAACCACGTGCTTTGGTGTGCTATTTTCTGCAACGTTTCATTACTTCCATATCATCAGTTTGCTCTTTCCTCTCCGTCACTGTCACACATGTATTCGCCAGCAGTAAACCGGCCATATGTGTTTACACTCCAAAAACAGGTAAAGCAACAACAAAAATATAAAAATTATGAATCAACCAACACATGCTACCAGGCTGGTTTAAAACCGCACATACACTATCGAACGTGATTCGCAGCCCTAGCCTCACTAAGAATAAGAGAAAAAAAAAACTTACCTTCCAGGCATTGACTTTTGGCAACGGTGCTTCGACAAACTTTTTCGGTACTTCCTTGTCCGAACCATCTTCACTGCTGACTTTGGTAGAAGTACTCGTATCACCCAGATAATCCTTCTCGGGAAGCTTTTCCTCTTTATCCACCTCGCCCCGTCCGCGGATACGTTTTCGTTCGCCAGATTTTCTTTTCCCTTCCTTCTTGGGAGGACCACCGCTACTACCTTCGATAGTATCCTTCGCTATAACACCAGCTTTACCACCCGATCGTCGAGACGTTTTTGACAATATTGGTTTATCACCACCTTGATGTTGTTGCTGGTCTCCCGATTTTGAAGCAGCAGCTGCTGCAGCTACTTTCTGTCTGTAGCGACGATCGCGTTTATTGTGGGAAACTACCGGGACAAAACTAGCATCATCTTCCAGATCATCTCCACCGGCTGCTCCAGTTGTTGCTATAATATTTCCTCCGCTATCTTTGCTAGGACCATCGGAAGCTTTGGATGAACCACTTGCTCCACCTGGCGTTATACCTGTGGTAGGTTTCTCTCTACGAATGTTTTCCTTGTTATTGTCATTTTGCTGCTCTTTCTGGTTCTGTTCTTTTATATTTAGGAGGACATTTGCGTAAGATGAGCCTGAACTGGGAGCGGAGCTAGTAGTGTTATTGTTATTATTGGCTGCACCACTCTCCTCTGAAACGTGCGTTGCCATTTTGGAGTCGAATAGCCGTTGCCGGTATCCTTTCCACGACAGTGTCCGTTCAACTAAGCAGGTCGTTCTACTTAGCAATGCAATACTTCAAAGCCTAGCTGGCAAGAATCGTCCTCAGGTTGGAGTAAACCGTCCGTCCGGTCGTTCCTTACCCGATATATTTCCTCACTGGTGATTTAAATGTGCAGGCGTAGAATACACTCTGGAAGAAAGATGAAATGGAAATGGTTCATTAAAATAGGAAGTATTTTAGGTTGAAATTTTGAAAAAGTTTCCCGTAATTTTCTGAAATACAATTTCACCGTTTACTTTTTTCGACGATTTAATTTCTGAACAGTAATGGTTTCATGAACTAGACATCATGCCCAACGAATCGACAGGTAGCAGGTTCAACATGTCCCCCTATCAAAGCAAATTGATCAGTTCACTTGTGAATAGAACATGTCAACAAACCAGCAAATGATAATGGACCATACCAACCACAGACCCAGCACCATCTATTGGGAATTTTATAATTCAATAAACCATGTGTTCCTGTCCCTAACATTTTATAGGTCACGTTTAATAAGAATATCACTAATTAACTGTAATAAAAAAATAATAGCAACCATCATCCTTCTCGGACCAAATAAAGTGTATTTTTTCTGCATATTTACGATATTTGTCCCTAGCTGTCATAGTCATCTGTAAGTTTTGTACCACTAGGGGGATCCTGGTCATACACTCACTGTTTTACAGGGTCCGACAATTGAAGTTCTCCATAAAAATATCCACAAAAATAAAGAATTTTTTTCTCAAGTCAAATCAACTTGAGATAGTCCAAATTAAGACAATTTAATGACCACATTTATTGAAACCATTGAGTACAATGACTTGCTTAAATGTTTACACTAAAATTTAGAAAAAAATGATTTTTTTTGTTGGCTTAAAATGTGGCTCTTGAAAATGATATATCAAAATATCGAAAGCGACATGTATGTATATGATTTATGGACTCCCAAACGACTTAACAGATTGCCGTAAAAATTTATACTTTGTAGACATTTGTTATTGTGCGTGTTTGTGTGCTATTGGTTGGGGATTATCTGCCCGCCAGATGGCGTTTTGGAACAAATTGTTTATTTAGCTAGATCAAAATTTCAATGCTACCGCAACGACTCCTACTGAAACCTGAGCGCACCGAAAAATTTAAGTGCATTTTTGCTTGAAACCAAAAATATTTTTTTAAATGTGATTTTATCACAAGATGGCGACTGTGCAACATTTTACCATAAGAAAATTTTCATGGAAAGGGTTAACGGCTGGATATTTGTTTTCAATCTAGAGCTTGAAACTAAAGTTTTTTCGATTCTTTAGAATGAAAGCAAAAGATTTTTTGTTTGGCTTGATAAAAACGTCGAAGATGACAGTAAAATCGACACATTATGGTTTCTTGTTTTAGTGTTTCAGATTCTCCTCGTTAGTAACTAGTACCATCTGGGTGTCTAATTAGACGATATATCTAAACTAGTACCCAAAATTAGCACTAGTTAGCCACTAAAATCCAAAAAGTCACAGGTCTTGCTTGAACACTAAACTGGCTTATATCGAGTGATGTCTCGATAGTAAGCATAGAGTTTCTGTTTGCCGACGAGGAATATTAACCAAAACTGTCTTTTGGTATAAGAACCAAACGCCTGGAATTATACAAAATTCCCAAATGGGAAAAAATTTGGAATGAACCAATCTTTTTTGTGCACAAAGACACAAGACCTTACATAATTTTTTTTTTATTTTAGTGTTTCGGATTCTCCTAGTCAGTAACTAGTCACCCGTATGGTGACATCACTCGGTATAAGCCAGTTGTTTAGTGTTCACTCAAGACGTAAATTTTAGTGTTCAAATAGTTTAATTTTGGGTACTACTTTAGATACATCGTTTAACTAGACACCCAGATGGTGCTAGTGACTGACGAGGAGAATCTGAAACACTAAATCAAAAAAACATACTTTATGTCTCGTGTCCTTATGCACAAAAAATGTGCCTTGTTCCAAAATTTTTCCCATTTGTGAATTTTGCATAGACACAATATTGTTAATTACAAAAAATATTATAGGTATATTTGGAGAAATCAAATTTCATTGCCATGCGAAAATTTTAAAACAATCAAACATCAATTGCGAGAAAAAAAAAACGATTTCAGTACGCTCTTTTCGGCAATTTGAACACTTTTATCACCTTACAGTTTTTCCTTTTTTTCAAGATATTAAAGTGAATTTTAGACCGCCAAAAGATGTTTCTTTTTCAAAAACTCTACGGTAGTGTAATCCCTTAATAAGTGGTTTGCGCCCACTTTTATTACATTTCAGCATTTTCCTATTAAAAAGTTGCAATTTCGCAAAAATCGAATCCATAAAGAAAATCCTACGTAGGTCACTCTATCATTCTAGGGAATCAAAAAACCCCTTTGCTTTTATTGTCCCTAGGTCACCAATTTGGTTGGATTTCTAGCCATGGACCCTTTCCAAAAAAAAATGGGAATGGTGGAAAAATGCTGCACAGGCGCCATCTTGTGGTCAAATTATTTGAAGATATTATAAATCTCATTCCATAGGATTTCGATTCATCTCTTCATTGCCTCCAAAACATTTTCTCGAAAAATGCTTATTTTTCGTGCTATACAGTAACCCCTTTAGCCAACCTAAGAAGATTGCCCGTCGATCATCTTCTGAAATTTGAATCCATTCTGTCACAAGAACTTTTAGAACTTCTACGTTTTCATGTCTCACCCAATATTTACTTTACAAAACAATCCATCAGGTGAAGACCTGTTGAATTTACCGGCCACTCCATGCTGGAAATCTATCTTGCGTTATATAATGCAAAATTGTAAGGCTGCGCTCAGTCCTTTCCTTCAATAATTGTGATAGGTTATTTGCATTTAATGTTAAAAGATCCTGAGCTGTGTTGCAGAAGACAAAGAGTTAAGTAGCCGGGAAACTCTAAGCTTGTTCATTAACCCTACTCCACGCTTTTCTAAACATTCTTACTTCAAATCCTTGCTCTTCCTTGAGTACTATGGCTCTCAATATTAGAGAAACATTTCACCTTCCAGTCTCTTGCTAATTGAATGTCGTTACAATATAAAAAAGGAAAAATATTGACTCACTCTAAGTCGTTAATAAAAAAAATTAAAAATAGAATTGGAAGATTTTTTATGTGGGTATTGCATCCGTTCTTCCATGAATCGGACAGAAGGGAAATATAAGGGAACAAAGAAACATTTGAGCTAGTTATACTTCAAACATCTCGCATCTTGGTTATTATACTGCTCTTCAAATCGCTAGTAAATTACGCGAAATATTGGACGAAACGAAAAAAAAAATTAACATTTATTGATTGTCCAGCAAGTTTCTGTAAAAAGGCACCGATGTTTTACGGCCAATTTCACTGACTATCGACAAAAAGACAATCATGATTATAAAGCAAGGATATTGAAATAATCTTATTAATCGCTTGAAGAATATGCACCGCGTATAACTTATGTACATCAGATCATATATGGTGGGCTGAGCACATAAAAAATATCTTTTGGATTTTGTCAGTACAATACCCTACTTAAAATATATTTTAACATTTTTTTTAAATAAAATATCCCACGCACAACCATAATTTTCACTGTAACATTAGTCATCTCATAATAATTTACAGTGAAGTCTACAATACCACAATAATCTTTAATGTTTCTAGGGCACTTGTAAAATTAACGTTAACAGTAAAAAGGGGGTGGTTATTAATCTTACGAATAAAAACAAAAATAAAAATCAAATAACGCAACATCGTGTTAAATTGATCATGTTTCCCTAATTATATCCATTTAAAATTGTATTTTGAAAAACTTGTGAATATGTTGATATCTTTTGAAAATTAATCGAAATACTCTTGTGCCCATTTTTCGAGTATAGTCATATTCACAAAAAGTGATCAAGAAACAGAAAGTTTCCTTTTTCTTTTCCTAACATTAACATAGTTTTAGTGTAAGCTAATTTGAAAATTTTATTCGCTCCTGATGTTATTATCTCTAACCAAAACTACCTTTCCTTGACCTGATGTACAGTGTAAACTAACAGATTTTCGTATGCAATAAAACTACAAATTACAAAATTACAAATATAAATAATTATGTTATTTTGCTTGTATAAATAATTAAGAATAAGCACACGATTAATTATGATCTATTGTTACTATTTGTTTGAAATATTAAGTATTAATATTGTATTAAGCGAACTTTGTTTTTATTATGTGCTCATTCGAAATGTTTCCGTCGATTTTATTAAAAAAAACTACAAAATAACAGTTACTGTTTATTTTGCGGAACACTCACCTTGAAGCCTGCTGTGCAGCAAATAAAAACAAAACGAAAAGAAGCTGAAAGAGCAGAAACTCGTCTCTCGTTCTCTTCTACACTGCCAAAACTGTCAAAACCGGCGCAGGCAGGAAAGTGAACAATGAAGCGTTCCGGCAAACTACACAACGAAGACGAAGAGCTGTTGCGTACTCTCTTGCACTAATGCAGGGCGACTACTTTATCGACCTTTTCGCTCCATGTTAGCCAGTACTGTGGCTTGCTATCTCACTCGCTCTTTTGGCTTATTGCTCAGAAGAGGAGCACCTGGCAGCCGTTCCGGAATTGGCCATCATTAGGCTCTCTATTAAGAAAATGACCGGTCGGATTTGAAACAGAAAAAACCTCACTTGGAGTAATACGGTAAAAGGGTATTTTTACTTTTCGTAGCACTCAGTTGTTTTTCTGTTTCACTATGACAAGAATCCTGATGACATAATCTTGTTCTTTATGTTGGATGATTTCTAAACAGGCTAATGTACGGACAAAATGAAACAGAATCCGACTGGTAGTAGCAATCCTTCAAAATATCGAAAACTAGACTTTCACTTTAGCCACACACTTTTTACCAATAGCGCTGATTTTCGCAAATGATGAAAACTGCACTTCCATAGAACAGGAAAAGCCTTCCGTTTTCTCTTCCCTTGCGGATGGTTCTTCCGAAGGAAGTTCTTGTTATTTCTGTCCGTTTATTCTTCCTGCCCACAGTCACTCTCGACTATGCTGTTAGAGCAGTGTCGATGAATTGCGAAAAGAGCTAACGAAAAGAACAAGAAAACACTGCTTTCTGTTCTGCCAGACGATTCGAACGACCAAATCGAACCTGTACAGGGATACAAAACTTAAATCGTTCCTGGCGTAAACGCACTTGACCGATTCTTGAGCACTTTATCACACCGCGATTCCCGCACTAGTCCAGCATCGAACGAGCTAAAGTTCTACGCAGTACGAAAACTAATTTTCACGAATCGAGCAAAATAAATATTTTGTTGCTCTAAAACCACGTTTTGTTGCCCGAGAGCCGAAATGTTAAAGACAGAACACGGGTAAAATGCGCAGGGTGTTAACTCGCCCCTTAACTTTCTGAATGTCAGTTGCGTTTGACAGCTTTGACAGAGCTGCCAGCAACATTCAGAGGATGAATTTATTAGATTTATTATGTTGTCGTCCAATGCTGTAGGCGCCGAATAAAAACTCGTCGAATGAACGGTTTGTAATGGTTTCATTTGGAAACGAGTAATTCAAGCTCTGCGTTATATAGCGAAATGAATATGAAGACGTGCTTTAAAGGCACGAGACTTGACTTTGGATATCACAAGGAAAAAGTCATCATCTTAATGAAGTTACTATTTGCTAGTTGGAAACTGTTTGACTGAATTGATTTCGGACCTCTGCTAGTTGGATCATTATCTGTCTAAAACAGTGTCGAATAACCTCCATATGTGGTAATAAAATCAACGCTTTTGCTTGAAAAGGGCGATACTAGCAGTGACAGTATTCAAAGAAAATCAACAGTGAATATTTTCAGACTTGGTTTTATTTCCTATTTAAAAACTATTGTGTTTTTTACATCCTAGATTGCATGATTCAGTGATCGAAACTCAAAACTTCATATCGAAAACCGACGGTTTTTACTACAATATTATGCAAGGAGTAGAGTAGTAAACGTCGAAATGGCCGAGTAATTAACAGAAGAGAAAGACCTCAAAGAGAATCTCTCATTGTTACTTACGTCCTATTGAAAATTTTCTCTAGAAGTATTTGAAATTATTAAATTAAAATTTGTTTTTGCTATTTATTGTTTTATTTAACCGTGCATGCACGGTTAAATAAAACAACCTGCAGAATAAGTTCTTTTAACTTACTTTTGAGTTGTGTGTCGCTTTCGCACTTACTGGTGTTGTCAAAAACGAAACGAGAGAGTCGATTCAGTCGAGGTCTTCCGTGGAGGAAGGTACTTTTGAGTTGTTTGGGGTATACTCAAAATTAGGTGAATTCAACTTAAATTTAAGTATAAGTATACCTATCAATGAGTTGTAATTTTTGCCGTGGTTAAATGGAAACTACCTTCAACACGGTTTACCTAATTTTAACTTCCTCCACGATACCACGAGATGGAGTCAAAGGAACTCAATTTTAGGTAGTTTTTCGTTTTCGTGCAGGCTGTATGAAATATTTCATTGTTATTTGACGCTAGTTAGTAAATAAAATGCATTGAAAGTTAATCAGTTCAGTATCAATCATATCAATCAGTTCAGAGGCTCAATATAGCTTTTTGAGTTTTAATATTCGTGTAAAAGTTATTGTTCCGATAGCAGATTAAATGTAATTTTGTAAATAACTACAAATAACTGTTTGAAATGGACAGATTTAACGAGTACTGGGAATTACTTTCGGACAAAAGTGTTCCGATTGGGAAGGTAAAATTCTTTGGATTCTTATCTGCTAAAAATGATTAATGAATTGTTTGTTTCTCAGGAGCTGATAACCTACTACAAGACACTGAACGAGAACGAAGATGGAGCTACATTATCCGAGCGAAGCTGCAGTTTCTTGCTTCAAAATTTGATACAAAATCCTTATCCTACATGTCAATTGCTGCGGTTGTTGGCTACTTCAAAGATTCCTTACAAAAATAGTGCAATCAGAGAAATTTGTGATACTGGTATAATGGATTTTTTCGGGAGTTTCACACAGAATAATATTGATAAGTTATACAATTTAATCTCGAATAATTTGCTTTCGACGGATGTTATCAATAAGCTGGTACCAATCGTTCTACTTTTGCTAGAGGAGAAGAAAATCGACAGAGAACTGATTTTATTAGCATTGCTCTCTAGAAAATCTCAGAAAATGCTGAAACATTTTATAAAGCAGATGAAAGTGGCACCCGAGCAACAGTACGTCCTCGGCGTTGTTGAGAATAAAACACACTTTCTAAACAGTGTTTTAGACACTATCGATGTACCTTTTCAGAATGTAGACGTTAGGAAATACATTCATTTTTTTCAGTTGATCAAATATCTCAATACCAAAGGAGGGGTCTCTTCCATTTCTGCTGAGTGGGAGACTCCGCCAAATAATGCTTTAGGAATGTATTCTCTAGAAATGAAACGCACATTGCTTCTCCAGGAGTTTTTAGAAGGATTGGATCATTCTTTACACATTGAAGAATATGCAAAAGAAACATCAGTGATTGCAATGTACTTGAAGAACAAAATAAAAATTGCTCCATCTGGTTATGAGCAATTGCTTGGGATCATCGAAGAAAATGACCGGCTGAATATAAAAATATTAAAGGCATTCTACCTAGACGCTCAATATGTAGAGCCATTGGGAGATGCTAAATGCATGCATATATTGATGCTATGGCAATATGTTATAGAAATGATGAAACTCTCACCTCAGTTGAAGACTTTTGAGAGCGTTCTTGAAAGCAGAGTTTGTAGTATCAAAACTATCCTCAAATCTATTGATAGCTCTGAAATGTTTGTAGACATACTGGAAAATTTGCTTACATTACTCTTTGTGCGATATGAGCATCTCTCGAGGAAACCGCCCGGTCGTATTGGGTTTATATGCTCCGATGTTGTCATGGAATCCATTCTAAATTGTCTGAAGCTGATACTGATGCCAAAAATACACACCGCAAATTATTCCAGTACAGATGACAAAATAAAGCTTCGCTTAAACTACTGCCAAGATATTATAAATGAGTCCCTGTGGAGGTTGACTAAAGTTGTCAATATTTGTGCTCAATCTGAATCGTCATTTCAATTAGTCGATGCAGACTTTAACATTATTATAGTAAAATCTGAACTGATCCAGGAAAATGAAGTTCAAGTATTTCACAGCAGTGAATCCTTGCCAGACAGATGCAACAAATATTCGACCTTCCCAAAAAAGAAACATTCCAAACGCAGATCGCATCAATCCCAGTTATCGTCTAGCGGTTCTACCGGTAATAAAGCCATGCAGTACTCGCTACCACTTCCTGGTAAAATCAGCTCAATAGTTGATCCTTCCATCAGCGCAATCGTCGTTAAACCAAGAAATATTTTTTCCAAAATGCTCGGAACACCGGAAAAGCTCGCCACTCTTTGTTTGGCCAGTCACAATCTCGATACTGCTAGGAATATAATCAAGCAAAATCAACTGGGCAATACTCCGGTAGGATTGGACCTTAGCTATTTGGAGAACTTTAGCCAAGTCCAGCAAAAATTATCCACACTAATTACAAACTACAATCGAATGCAGCAGGAGAAACCACTTGGAGAATGTAGTTCGATGTTGGAGAATATTCGCGTTAAGACTGCAATTGGGTTCGAAGCATCTAAAATCATCAGTACAATTGAAACATTCTCAAACGGCCAAAAAATTCACCAGGGCGAGGAAGAGATAGGTCTGCTGAACAAATTTGTGGCACAATATCCACTTTTAAAGTTTTTTCGAGGTGAATTCGCAAGAAACATTCCTGCAATGGATCTTTTGCTGGGCCTTCGAATGGGTTATGATTTAAATCTGACAATGTACCATCTTATATCTAAGAGCTTGGATAAATCGGATTCAGATGATGTCATGAAAAATACGTATGTGGCATTTCTGAAACGAATGATTGATGATCTACAACAGTTCAAGTGTGCTGCTATCTCTGGACAATACATGACGCTTCATGCGTTGCTGAGTAGCGAGGTATGCTCATTGGATCCTGCTCAGTTGGGGCTTACTCTAGAAGCTCGCCGCAGTTTGAAGACACTGGAATCGTTAGAAGATTTTCAGCAGTATAACAGAAAAGGACACTGGAGCAGTCTTAAAAAAATTCAGATATTTATTGAAGGAATGCAACAACTTGGCAAGCTCCAAAGTAGTTGGAACGATGCTTTGAAGGCCAATGATTTGATCAAGACTAATATAGGCGAAGTAATAACTCAGTTGGCGTTCGAAAAGGCAGTTCCTTTGCAAACTTTAGAAAACTTAGCCGTCGGAACCAATGCGAATTTAGTTCATATTTTATCTCAAAAATACTTTGTTGATATTCGAAAGCATTCTGATAATAATACTTGTAGAAATGCAGAGATATTGGAATACATTGGGAAGAAGAATGAACTGTTAGGAGGTTTCATGGAGGAGTTTACCTCGATTGACCGTAGTGATAATTTTCTGAAACGTCTGAACGAGTTATCCTGTTTTGATGCTATATCGCCATTGTACAAATCACGAATTTCTGCTATTATAGATTACGACCAACCTCAATTAGATGCACTCGGAACAATAAATGTTATCGGAGATTTACAACGCATTCAATTGTATGATGCTTTAGGATGCAGAAAACGACAAGACTACGAAAACATTCAACATCGTCGGCATGAAATTGTAACTCGGCTTTTGCAATTCGATGACCCAGTGCAGGAACTGCCACTAGAAAAAATAATCCGTTGTACAAAAAACGTCGTTCAAAAGGTTGAATACCTATTCAAGATTGCTGAGCGATTACCGAGAGCTCGAGACATCATGAAATTGATCAACAGTATACTTCTCTCGAAAAATGTTTCTAAGATAGATAAAGCAACAAGAGAGCATATGGAGAATTGGCTTTCCCAGTTACAAGTCTATGAAGAAATTGGCACAATTATAGAAATTGAAGACTGGCGTACAGTTAAAAACCTATCGGAAAGTAACAAAGACCTAGTCTTGCACCAGCTCATTCAAAAGAACCAGTATGATTTGTGCTCCCGATGGATTGATATCCACCCATTGAAATGTGACGAGGACAGCACGTTGCTAGATATATTCACACTTGCAGTTATCAAGGCAACTAAAGAAAAAGAAAATTGTTCTGTTCTACTCGTATTGATTGAACAAATGCCTACCGAAAGAGTGGTTCGATTCTACGAGACAATTCTGCTTGGAGTCAAAGATCAAGAAGTCATAAGGCACGCTGTAGAATACCTGGAGAAAAACGGCGATAATCGAAAAATTTATCAAAAATATCGCATCTCGTTGGAAATTTTTAATCATTTGTCGATGGATGAATCTGAAAGACTTTGGCATCTCATAAGTCGACCATTGCTAATCATCGAGCAATATTTAATGAACTCGAAACTAGAGCTGCTCACGGGAGTCATGGTTTCAATTCGGTCGTTGCTTTTGGAAAACATGTGCAAGATTTGTTATGAGCAGCGAGAATACATCCGGGATCTACGGTCGTCCGATCGTCTTAGTGGATCTATCAATTTAGATTCCAGTCACGATGATCAATTTCTTACGAATGAATGTGTCGACTGTTTGCTGCGAATATACGCTGGAAAGGCACTGGACTATCGAGTTTTTGGAGACCACGGAACATCCGGTGAATCCATGCATGATCAGAGTGGGGAGTACAGTAGCATGGATTCGCTTTGTGGTGCATTCATTATGCCAAAAGAAGTGCCGACGAGAGAAGCTTGGATTAGGGATGAAGACGCTTCCCATTGTATGTGCTGCAGAAGAAGTGTTTTTTCTATGTTAAACCGACGCCATCACTGTCGACGCTGTGGAAGAGTGGTTTGCCACTCGTGTTCTAAGAAGAAGTTGGAAATCCCAGAATTCTACGAGAAGGTTCCCGTAAGAGCTTGTGATGACTGTGTGAAACAATCGCAGAATAAACCAAACGTGCAAATTCCAACTCATGGAAAACCTGTCAACATGAACGACTCCGACCAATGGCAGCTGACCGGAAATGTGAGAAATGACAACATAATACGAGACGAATATAGCTACGAATATGCACCATCCACGAATCAGTGCTTGGCCATCTGCAACCTTCACAACCAGAATGAAGAAATCTCTAACTTTCTATTGTATCACTGTGCCAAACTAGAATCTCTTTTACGGCCAATCCTTCCAGGTTTTCCTAATCCGGAGATTGATTACGCTTTAGTAGCTCGAATGTTACTAAATCTAGCACTGGCAGCCAAAGTGCGAGGACTACAATTTACTGAAGCTGATAAGGTGAAAGAACATGCAGAAATTATATTATCAATCGTGAAAAACGACTGTGAATCACTGCTGTTACAAGAGTCGATGACTAGTGCAAATCTACGCAGATTACGAGACGCCCTCGTGAAAGCAGAAAAGTGGAAACTTGCCATCGAACTTTCACTCAAGTGTGGCTTCGCGACCAGTGGAGTCATGGCTGCATGGGGAACGACCTGTTTGCGAGCTGGTTGCTACGAAACTGCCAGGGAGAAATTTTCTCATTGCCTCCAAAAATTATTAACCGACACGGACTATTGTGAAATTTTGGATTGCATCGAATGTCCGGTATCAAATTTAAGCAATTACAAAGGGATTGTTCCAGTTAAACGCCCCGTTAAGAGTCCTCCATTGCTTTTGGAAATTATAAGTATTTTGGAGTCAACTGCCCAGGCACAGCCTCCAGAGGTTATCGCTAGAGCAAGTGTCGTTAAAAATTCGAACTCTTCAGTGTCTTTCAGTATCCATAGGAAAACGAAAGAAAACATTACGCTGCATGAGCCTGCATTGAACGTTCTAAATACCCTTTCCAACTTGAAACACATCACCAAAGGTAACTTTACAGATTTTCTCCCGGAGAAACGAGCTTTGCGAACTCGAGATCCACCAGTAGCTGCTACCAATAAGTCAACTGATTACCTTCACGCCCTGGACTGCATCATGAGTACACGGTTCTTCGAAGAGTCTATGTTCTATTTATTGAGCTACGGTGCCCATCACGACAATATCAGCTTTCTGATCAAGCATCGACAGATTCTCTCTGCGATGAAGTATACTTTGATGCAGCAGGTTGACCCCGAAGTTTTTCTTCAAACCATAATCCTACCCTTTTTGAAAACCGGAAGATTGGAGACCGTAATACAAGTGATGAGCAGCATGGACGAGACGTTGTTGATTTGGAAGAACTACATCATCCATACATGCCGCTATCTTGAAACAAACCGTATGCTCAACTGTTTGTACAACCTTCAACTACTGTTGCGGGATCCTATCCGGGCTAGTATGACCTGTGTGCGATTTTACTCGATGGATGCGAAAAACTTTATCGATCTAGAAGCAAACACATTTCATTTGAAGAATAGTGTAGCACATCTGCAAGCAGAGTTGGAACTTTGCAACTGGGAAGAAATTAGCGTGGAGAGCTTTGGCGATCGAAGTGAAACACACAAAAGTCTCTTAATGAAAATGGAACCTAAAGAACTGAATAACCATATCAATACAATTCTTCGGCAGTTGGAAGTTACCAAGTTTTTGGCAAACTGTGAATCAAAGGAACGGGATGTAATTGGATTAATACCTAAGGTAAGAAAAGACTAAACATGATAAGTAGCAGGACATTCCAATTTGAATATTTTTTCAGTTATTTATCGAGTCATCCAAGATTCCAACACTTTTCGGAACAACGCATGAGAGACTTCAGCTAGCCGTATTGATTCTGATTTGTGGACAAAACATCGAGGAAGGATTTGGTTTATCTTACAGGTAGACGGTTGCAGCAGATCGCACAAAATCTAGTTCAATCAACCAGTTTCCCTATTTTTCTAGAGTGATTCAAGATTTCAACCTAAACAGTCTCCGCGTGTATGGTTTAGCAGCTAAGTACTTCATCAGTCACACCAAAGTAGAGGAAGTTGAGAAACTACTGCAAGCAATTATCAGTAATAGTTCTCCAACTGTGGATACCAGCAGTTTCTGCGACGAATTAGTAAAAGTTTCAGTGGAAACAGCAGTCACTATCCATGGAAACAGCGCACAGATAAAGACTGCCCTAGAAGCTTTAATTAAAAGGATCAGCGATGTAGGATTGAAGATTCATTGCTACATTGTAACGGGACAACTAAAGACTGCATATCTGTTGGCGAATAAAACAGGAAGGATCGGTGATATTCGGAAGATTTCACGACAGGCTGAGGTATTGAACCAAGTCCACGTGAAAAGGTTATGCGAAATGAAGTTAACTTCTGAGGGGGGATCAAGGAAGTAAACTAGGTATACACTCTAATCGATAAACGAAGTTTTCAAAATGTTCATGTTTTTGGATAGATTATATTGATTGTTATTTCATAATAAAGTTTTGTACAGGCAAAACCACGAATAAACTGTTAAAAATCTCAATTATTCTTATTTCTGATTGATATATTCCACTTTTACTGAGCGCTCCACACAGTCGCGAGATTCAAGAGGAATATCATTTGGCATAAACTCATCTGACGTTGGTAATGGCCGCTGAGTAAATTTAGAGAATTAAGCAAAACAACTGTTTGCTTACTGATCTATTTGGGCATAGCTGAAGAAGAATTTAAGTACTAAAAATGTCGATAAAGACGAAAAATTGCACCATGCCTTAATGACCCGTTGTTATCAGGTTACTAGGTATTAAATTTTTTAAGAGCCGAAGTGCTTCGCTTTGTGTACAATTTCAGCCATAGCTGCAAAACCAGTGCACCAGTGCTTAAAGTCGTCGAAAACTTCACAGTTTATATATAGGGTCATACGCATGCTCGTGTTTGAGCGCAACGAAAACCCAAATCGAGTGCCCCAATTGTCGCCATTTTATTTGACCCAATGCGTTGAACAAATATGGTCGACAACGGCTTCAAATGGATAGGATGATAATAGAAATATGGCGAAAATAGGCTCATTTCCCTATCGCAATTACCATAAAAAAATGTAATTTTGACTCTTTATTTAATAGTGCCCAATTTTAACAGTCAAGAAGAATATCTGTTCTCAGAAGCGATGTTTGTTAACTCGAGAATTATATCGCTGAAAATCAGTAAAATAATTTTATTTTGCTGAAATATTACTTTTAAATTTGCTGACCACACGGCTGTGCAAAAGTTAATTAAGTGCATTATAAGCTGCCCGCCTGGGTTCAATTCCCAACCCCAGCACACAAAGGTTTATAGTTTTTTCTAACTCACATGATACATGACAAGGCTAAAATCTCTATAATAGAAGCAAAAAAAATTATTGCTGGAATAAAAAATTACGCTTCGCGAAAAACATTATTGGGGCGCATCCAAATTGTTTGTTCGTAATACGTTTCATTGCCCTTTTTGACAATTAGTTTCTTTACTGACACAGTTAACTTAACTTTTCTTGACAGTTCGCTTGTACTGTTTACATGGACTTAGAAAAAATTGTGGACGACTAGATTTGGTAGCAAATCGTAGAGAATTTTTCTAAGTCCATGTAAACAGTACAAGCGAACTGTCAAAAATGAACATTCAGTTCAAGTGAACTGTCAAAAAAGTGAGGTTACTTGTGTCCTTAAAGAACCTAATTTACATATTACGAAATGGACAATACTGGTCGCCATTATGGCACATAAAAAGCTAGATAAGCCAACTGGTACTTTGAGGGAAAATTCCGGATAATTATTGGGCGAGCATAGTTCACAAGAGTCTATGAATGAACTTTCCTCTTTTGTTTACTATCTACAATTGTCCGGCATTTCATTTCCACAGTTACTGTCAAAATTTGCTTTGAGTTGAATTTCCTGTTGGCCGCTTTTAGTTAAAATTGGTGTATCATAAGTTTGTTGAGATTTATTCGAGCATTGCTTCTCATTGCGTAACTCTACTATAGGTATTGAAAACTCCCCTGTCAAACCATTCGAAATTTGATTCGGCATCCTGAACAGAGATGCCAGGTACTTTTTTCAAATGTCTGCAATAATAATTTTAAAAGTCTGGGAAGAACAAAAATGTCAGGAAAGCTAGTGTAACCAAAAGCCTTAATATTCAAAAATCTGCAAATATCTGCAACAAAACTAAAAAATCTGCAAATATCTGCAACCAAACTAGAAAATCTGCAAATATCTGCGTCATCGAAAAAATCTGCAGCCTAAATTAAAATCTGCGAATTTGCAGACTTGTCTGCAAATCTGGCATCTCTGATCCTGAATGGAGTCAGTATGGATTCCAAATCAAATGCAACAAGATTCTGAAACCGATTGAGTCG
>NC_080670.1:1167530-1192530 GCF_030247195.1 Topomyia yanbarensis | reverse complement strand
GACGACTGAGGATGACGATAGTACTTCCGAGTGCAACATGGAGAAGAACGAAGATCTGGGATATTTGCTACCAAGAAGTAAGAGTCATGATCTTCTTCTAGGAGATGCCAAACCTCATCACCATCAGTCATCCAATAGTGGCGAAATGGCAGGAGAAGAGAAAGAGGCTAGTGATTACGAGAGATTTTCATGGCGAGGAAGCTTTGAGTCGGCACTACTGGCCAATGGAGATTCTCGCTCAAAGCTGTCAATATTGGATAATTCAACTTCATCGATTTCAGTTCTTGCTGCCAAAAGACGTTCTGCAGGAGACTTATTGTTTAATAATCAAAATCTTAGTCGTGAACAATTAGATCGAGTGCGTAGCTGCGGTAGCATAGGTGGCGAACGAGAAGATTTTGAGTCCTCCAAATTGTGGGGATCTACACAGAGTCAGACAACTGGACGCAGAAGATCCAGCGTCGCCGATGATACCGATTCAGATGATTCCACGCGAAATGACAATCGTTTAGCGTCTAGATCGACACTGCCTCGCAGTCTGCAGAATACAAATACTACGATCAACACCAACTCATTGCCCCGTCTTCCAACAACGAACATTCAAACTATTATGCAATCTGCTCCGGTAAGTTCTGCATCCACTTCTTCGGTGGTGCAGAAATCGCACAGTGTTTATCATTTCCTGCAAAATAACGTCAAAAGTGCACGTTACCGTGCCCCGGGTTTCAATCAGCGGCCGCCACAAAGTGCTCCGAAACGAGCCGTATCAGCTCCTGGTCTTCAACAACCTTTATATCCACGCCGAGAACGACGACGAATACAGAGCAATTTGAGTGGTGAGTTGTTGATTTTTTTTTCAAGCTATGTCATATGTTTAACATACTATCATCACATTCGTCGTTGCCAACGGAATAACAGTACTCAGGATGGCACGTTTTAGTACCGTTCGTGTCGCTTCCTTGTTTTATTAGTTTTGAATTGTCTTACTGAATGAATAAGGAATGCTAGTGCTGATTTGTTTATACCAGGGGGTCTGGTAATTGCCGTTACGTATTTACGATAATACATTTCATACAACTAGAGGAATAATACATGGTGGAATTTAGTAAATTAAAAACCATTTTGTCAAAAAGTCCATTCGGTCAAATGACCTTCTGAACCTTTGTTCTCATTTCTTATAATAATTACATATGATTCTTGTAAATAAGCTCAACCATGATTCCGATGTACAGTTTGAAGAATGTTGATACTAATTCTTGTGTAATTACCCCCAATGTTTCCGGAAACGTTCAAAATGATCAATGTGGCCAGACACTTTCACTAATGAATCGTAAAATTTGCCCGTGTGACAGAATTTTCCTTGAGCCTATACGTTCAAGGTAAATCGGATGAGTTTTAGAGCGATTGCATTCTCTTATACCACGGAATAGAATTAACCAAAATATTCACCGAAACTTTTTGTATTATTGCCATAAATGATGTAAACTAGCAATAAATTTTAACATTAATTTCGATAAAGTTGAAAAATTTATATAGAAATTTCGGTTCAGCCATTTACGAAGTTTGTTCAGCATACGCACACATACATTGCAATAACTCAGCCCTCTGAATTTCGAAACATAACGAAATTATTACATAACTTTTCTAATTCGAAAAAGTCAAAAGTTATGAAATCGCTTTCATAAACCTGTATCTCCGGAACCTAAAAATCCTGATCTGAAAATATTAAATGGGAGCAATAAATTAAATTAAATGGGAGCCAATAAAATTTTGGCAAGTTTGCATAATGCACATAGGCAAACATACTCAAATATATACACACAACTTATCTGCACTGCTAAAAAAATCTCGCAACTTTACGTCTCGTAAGATACTCTATAAATCTCATAAATTTATATTTACGAGCATATAAAAATAAATGTTTTTTTAGTCGTGTTATTCAATAAAGGAGATACAATATTTTATTTCTTTTATTTAACATGTCAGAACATGTAAAATCAAATGATTTGATAGAATGATACGTCGCTGCGTCGTTCATATCGAATATAATTTTCATTTTTTCTAAGTCTATGGGATCGGTTCCTTACCCCCGGACATAGCGCTAGAGATTCTTCGAACTCAAATAGCCTAAGAATTAAATAAATTTTCATAAGGGTAAAACACAGGCATATCAAACTGAGTCGAATAATGCATAAAATTTAGTTGATTAAGTATCGATTAAAATATCGAATTTCATAGTGATTGCGTAGCCTTTCTATCCGAGAAAAGCAGAACAATCTGTCTTCATTTGACCAAAAATTAGAGAAATCAACGAACATTAAACCCATCCAATTTTACAACCACGTACGCAGGCAGCATTGATAAAGAGAGTCGAAAACTAAATTTTCACTGCGAAAAGATGCAACCAAAAACTTTTTAATTGAATTTATTGAAGCAACTTTCGAAGGGTTATCAGATTTCAAATGCCTTATAAAGTCTCTGAGAAAAACGCGGCTCGACCAAGGCCAGTGAAATTGGATATGATTGGTGGTAGGAGAAGAAATCCAGAGGAGGGGTACTTTTTTGGAAGAGTATGTTCGTCGACTTATAAAAGCGATTGTCACGTCAGCTGGCCGACACTAATAACAATAATAGTGGTTAAAATGGAACGTACAAATGTAATCAACACGTGACTCGGAGCTTGGGGCGCAAAGATTGGTGAATGAACGACGAGGAGATATCGGGCATGCCAAACCAACCGTCAGCTGCGTATGACACGCAGGTCTGGCGTTTGTATACATTCGCGGCCGTCGGTCTGTCGGCTATTCGTAAGAGGGGAGATTAATTAAGGAAAGTGGCAAAAATGTGGAACAGTTTTCAAATAGTTTCTGTGAAGTAAAATTTGTTAAGGAGCGTGAATGGCGGAGCCCCGAAGATACCAAGGGGGCAAGTGAGAGTGAGCTCAAGAGAAAACTTCACGGTAGGAAGAGATTGATGAATTTCAGAGCAGAACGCTTTAAGAGTCGTTTGTGCATGTGTTCGGTGGAAAAGTAGGGTACAACTTGGTGTTACACTGCTGGGAGTTGCATTTTTGAGCTCTTCTTTGTTATTTTTCTTTGTTTTCGCCATCAGAAACGCAGACAGTTATGGACATAATATCGGCAATTATTTTCTTTCTTATGGCAAGTGCTGCTTATAACTCGCGCACACGTTCCAAAAATAAATGGCTTTGTAGAAATTTAAATAAACTTCTGAATGAAAGACCACGTTGTTCGCGTTTGGCACATTCGCTGTGTTAGATTTAGCAGCAAATGCTTGGTAGAAGAGCGAAACACCTAGATCGAATAATAACTTATCTTGATTAACTGTATTTCATAATGTCAGCATTGTTGCTAGACGAAAAAGCATAACCTTGGCACGACAGTCCCGTTGTAGAAGTTAACCTATTGTTTCGGTAGACCTCGCTGAAGATACGTAACTGGCTTTATTTACATTAATTATGTTGATTTTTTGTCAAATAGAAAAAAAAAATCAAAAATTAAAATCACGTCTGTGAGAAAACCAATAATGCACATTTTATTTTTGAATTCCTTCCTGTAGGACGTGACACAAAAATCATTGATAAGCGCGTAATTAATTAGTTACATCTATAAACAACAATTTAAAATCGATAATCGAATGCCCCTTATCTGATTTGCTGAAGAATTATTCCGTTTAGGCTGAATGATGTTTTCGAAAGATTTTTAGTGTTTAAAATGTGTCTTTAAATTTAATTAACCTTGATTCAGGGGCCCAGTTCACTGCAGTTTTTTTGAAGATCCAATATCCCTGATTGGTTAATTCTGTTTCAATTACACATAAGGTATAATTGAGGAATAAAATGGCAATGACAATATTTGTTTTTAATCCCACAAAAATTTAATTTAAAATATCGCTTTTTGGAAATGAAAGTGCTTCTATATTTTCATGAATAGAAGCTAGAGTTTCGCTATGTTAGAAGAAAATTAACGTCCAAACTACGAAAGTCATTTGAACGAGTCCTTAGCAAAAAAAAATGAAACTGCGAAAGTTATGTTTTATGGTTTTTCATAAATTATAAAATTGACATTTGGTTTTTCATAAATTATAAAATTAATTTTACGATGGACAATACTAAAACTTGTTTGTTTAGTTTTGTTCTGATATATTTTGGCACTGCAAAATACTCTTCTATTTTCTAGATGTTGTTGGCTCTTTTCGGTAAATTGAGGATTATGAAATACGAAATATATGAAAATTGCAAGTCGAATGAGCTAGGAGGGGTTATAACTGCATGATCGAAAGGAAATGTGAAGAATCTTTTGCCTTCTGATTACGAGGATTCGGGCGTTCCACCCGAGTCCAACAGCATGGTCAATGAGAGAGTAGAGTAAAATCGATAAAGTAGAACTTCAACGTTTTGAGCGGCGATTGACCGACAATTCTTTAAAAAGTTACAAGCACTTTTAAAAAGTGCTTGTAACTTTTTATAGAATTGTCGGTCAATCGCCGCTCAAAACGTTGAAGTTCTACTTTATCGATTTTACTCTACTCTCTCATTGAAAAGACTACATTTTGAACGAATATTGCAAGATATAAAAATATCGTCATTGTCATTTTCTGGTAATACAGTAATGTTTCGATTATATCACGGTCTGTCTGTATTTTAGTAAAGTTAAAGTTAGTCAAAAAGAATAAATCATATTAGGGTAATGAGCCTATTTTTGCCATGTTTCTATCGCCACACTACTCATTTGAAGCCGTTGGTTAGAGCAGCGTCTTTGTTCAACGCATTGGGTTAAATCGAAGACTGCATATCAAGAAGACTGGCAACTCTGTCCTGAATCTGGAGACAGTAACAGGAACGCCACCAGCGGGTAAAGGTGGTACTTCCCATAGTGATGCACACACACACACACACACATATACACTTTTACTTTAAGCTTCCTACCTTCCTCCAATAGAGGCGCTGTAGCATCTGTTGCTCCTCATTTGTATGGGAAAAGAGATATCAGTCTTCTTAATATGTAGTCTTCGGTTAAATAATATGTCATCAGCGGATAATTTTTCCCCACACAGCTTCACTTTACGTAGCCCGTACCGTTTCTTAAAATTGATGAACCACCAAAAACTAAACTTGAAGTAATATGACACATTAAGGTTTTGGGCAAATATCTTGACAATTAAAATCAGTGTATTCGAAGAGACTACGATTCAGTTCTCGTTGTTTCAACATCCATAGAAATAGTCCCATCTCCAATTGTTGATGTTGTCTTTCCAAAAGAAAAGTATTCACATCAATTCAAGATAAAATGTATGTCTCGGCATATCTACCACATCTTGCGTATTTTTTCTCAATATTTTGTTAGATTTTCCTGCGGTTAACTAACAATTAAGCGAATAAAAAAGATGTCGATTTTTTTACCCGTTACAGCAGACGCCCCCCTTAAGGACACGGCAAATAAGTTACGAAGAATTTAAAATAAAAATTGGAATCGGCCGAAAGATATTTCAGCAGTCCTAGTCATTGCAATAACGTTTTTGGTAAAACATGATTTCGAGATTACTCAAGTTGAAAGTTTCGCACCGCGCGCTCCCCTCCCCGTAAAGGAACAAGATGAACAGAGTTATAACTTCGCTTCTACTGCTTAAACCTCTATAGAAGATTGAGATACTTTCTTAACCTTCCGGAAGTCGCGCTAGTGAACTGAGTGCACGCTGCTCTAAAAATCTAGCGAAATCGTATTAGCGCCAGCGGCTGCTCGTTCAATGGGCCATTTGCGCGAATTACGGAGGGTAAAGAATCTATATTTTAAGATAAAAGAATAAAAATTTCGACATTTTGATCGATCTTGCCATATATAAACCTTTTTACGAAATTTTCGTGAAAAAGTTTCCGTTCTGAATAATAAGTTCAAACCTTCCTCCTAACAGCAAGTAATGTACCAAAAGGATCACTTGCCGTGGATACCGCTTCTTTCCAGTCCCTTCCCAAATATCACAAACCGCGGAGTCGAAATAAGAATTCGTTGCACTCAATTGACCTTAATGAGCCAGTTCTGACACTGGGGCCGCCTCTTCTCGTTGTTACATATACAAGATGTATGAGAAATTTTCGATACATCGTCGTCAATCAGTGTTGTCTGAGGTATAAATTAGTCGATTCGAGATGACATCATCCTTGTTATTGGCAGATGATGAACTTTTGCCGTGGTTAGCATCTTTGATCGATTCAATATATCTGACTGTCGTTGCAATGCGATGCGAAATATCACTGAGCATATCAAATCATTCATTCGATTTTTACTTACATGCAAATGGGAATAATAAATAATCAATTATTATAATGCAGGTAGAATCCGCAGACGAAAATTGCATGCATTTGAAGTTTATTTGGTAATTTTAATACATAATTTGCAAAATATGTTCTACTAGCATAAATCTGCTCCTTTAAAAATCTAGTGATTTACATTTTAAATACTGACAAACTATTGTTTGATGTTTACTCAACAAATACTGCTTAGCTGAAGGTCAACGATCATGCCAGAAAATGAAAACCACTACCACTGTACCGACCTGCACTCAAACTCGATCTGTACCGACTTTCGATTGAGCTACTGGAGACCAAGAAGAAAATAAAGCGTCAAATTCCATAGTTTGATAATTTACCGCAGCTCATCAAACCGGCTGACTTGAATGATAGGCACAACAGGAAGCAATTGTGTGGCACATTTTAACACTTTCCTCATTGCGGTGTTGAATTGTACTCAATTGAATTTGGTTTCTGAAAACGTGAAAATGGTTTCACCAGTAATAATCACGAAACCCGTTTCGAAGCTTCTCACTTACTTGTACCCCTTTTTGTCGACAGGAAATGAAAAATAATTTCAACCAGAGTCGTACGATCGATTCTACTTTATATTAGTACACAAATGCAATTGGCGTAAGTAGTATACCTAATCTGGAAGACCGGCAATGTTTGACTCGAGTATAACATGGGGCACACACTTGCAAAATTCGCTAAAAATCAGCTTCAATGCTGGGTCTAGTTTTGTGCCGTTTGTCTCACTTCGCCACATAAAACTGGAACAATTATGAAACCAAAATACGCGGATTAAAGCACAGCGTTTTGAAGGGTCTCGCCGTAGAAGGTAGAAGGTAAAGTGGAAAGCAACATAAAAGCGTGAATAGAGCTCATTTATTTTCGTTCAAGAGCCACACTAACCCACGTCGTTGTATGGCGATGATGAACTCCTAGTATGCAGTAATACTGACTCGCGTATATGTGACCAACTCGTTGTCAGGAGGTATGAGTCACGTTCTGAGTCGGTGGGAGGTTACCTTTTTATTTGGTTAGATAGACCGTGTTGCATTTTAATACCAGGTTACTTCGCGTTAGAATCAAGGGGGATACATTTTTACGGCTGCACTGCATCATTTTCCAACAATATTTTCGATTCTTCCTAAAGTAGACCTGACTGACAATGTTTTTATAATATCGTGGTCGTATATTACTAATAAACAAAAAAACGCACACAAAGCGCGCCTAATAACAGAAAACATGGATTAGTTTGTGTGCCAACATTTTCAAGAACCGCGTTCGATAGTAAACACACATGGCTCTGCAGCCGGGCTCACTTTTGTTTATCATAACTCTTACCCAAACACGGAATGCCTCATCGCGCGTGTGTTTTTCAGTTAGGGTTTATGTTCGAGCCAGGAACTACCATGGGGTTATAGAGTAATGATACGGTTGTGAGCACGTTTATCGCAGAGGTATATGAAATTTTTTGTTACGTTTGAAAATTATAAGATCATTGGGAATGAAATTCTAGTCATCAAAATGACCATGCATTTTCTTTTTGTTTGTTCCTTTCATTTTTCGGTTGCAGCTCCATATAGACCGCTCTGCCAGAGAAACACTCATGCATAAAAATCATCGCTTCTTTAAATATTTTAATTTTATGGATTTTTTACGTATACAGTTGAAATACAAAAAAACATGGACATGTCTGAAACAATTAGTATATCCGGAATCTTGGTAACAGTTGCTAGGATTATTCAGGAAATTCTTGGTGTAACATCTTTTCTACTGCCAAAATCAAACGCACCAAATCCGATACAACTCGCTAAACTTACAAAAACCAATCAAATTTTGTCTACCTTCAGAATTGCGCAGATCAAAGCCTATGAATTGAGGTCGCTACTGATTTTCATTTTTCTCGCTAAGTTTCCCTTCTCATCTTTTTACTCTACAGATTTATAAACGAAAAAGTAAGCTTTTCCAAGAACAGTAAGCATAAATTCGATACATTTGAGAACAGAAAGCACAGCCTGTAATAATTTAACCAGAAACGCCCCCCTTTCTCTAACTACATTAGCATCAATATCAGCCACCATGCAGAGCGTGGCGTTCGAAGAAAAAACGCAACAGCTCCTGCTTATACGTGTCTACTAAAATAAACCAAATTCCTAGCCTGAACCCGTATAACGTTATGATGTGGTATTTTCAGTCTCTGACTATCATCGCAGCAACCGCAATTAGATTCAATTGACCTCTAGAGTCAATTGAATTTACGTCCAACCAACCTACCGACAGAACGATTGGCCAATGGTTGGACACTATTGCCAATAGAGCTGAATAGACGGAATAAGAATAGCAAACTGTGTTTGCGTCGACAGATCATCGCCTAGGATACCGGGCGGCATATTTAGTTGACACACCTCCGCCCTCAATTTACAGCTCAATGTATGCCATCATATGTGTGAATGTGACTATGAACAGATCGTAATACTTCAGTGGGTTGACCAATTTTCATCAACTCGGGCGAAAATATCGACAGACACGCTATTATATATAACTGAGTTGAGGGTACCCGCTTTGAGGTAAAACGTACACTTTCGAATATATAGCCAAAGTGGTCAGTCTAAGTTTTATCCCAGAGAGAAAACATAATAGTATTGTATAGGATACATCTCTTTCTAGAATTTACATTTCCAAGATTACAAGTATAACTTTGGAACTGTTTTAAGGTTATTCTCTACTGAAAATCAAGCCACAAGTTGTTTTTTTCATCATCATGATGAAGAACATTGAATAGATGTTTTAAATGTACAGAATCTTGAGTCTTTATTACAACAGTTTAATAGCACTTTAAATTATGGATGAATCGATGTTCGTACTTCACTCAAAACACCCCAAGAATATCATTCAAATGGGAACCAACCACACTGAACGGGTAACTGAAACGACAAAAATATAACCGCGATTTAGCAAACACTTCGCATCGAAGGCCTGCTCAAAAGTTTCTATCGTGTCCACCAGCTTCTGTGGTGTTGGCATCATCGGTTAACAACCATTTGGCGAATATTCACAATTGATTCAATTAAACCGTCAGTTGACTTCTGACTGCGGCGACGTTGGACGCTGGTGAACCTTTTGGAATCTTAAATGCTACCATACTGGAGAAGATTCGATCAGTTCGGGCCGTGATTTACCCGGAGAACGTTCACTGCGAAAGTTATTCATTGAGCTGCTCATATTTTCAACCCACGCGGTCAACATGTGGTCTGGCTTCCTATATAGACAATGTTCAGTATCAGAGAATGTAACAACTGATGTGGTTCTCTTGTGCAAAATAGTGCGGTGAAAAACTCATAAATATAACCCACTTTGGGCTTGTTAATGGATGAAGAGCATTAGCAAACAAGAAAAGTGGAGTAGATGTATATCATCCAAAGTTGAAAGGGCCGGTTCTGAATGAAGAATACTAAGAGCATATAAAATCTAATACAATTTCGTTGAAATGAATTTCCTGGCGAAATAAATGAATTTCAAAAAGTTTAAGAAAAGTATCAGTTCTACAAAAAGCAAGCGGACTAAAAAAGTTGTTCAGGAAAATCGATATACAAGCTTTGGCAATAGTGATGAAAATTTATCCAAGTCCTCATCTTCCTCCGCGACTCAGAAGGTGGTGCTACAACGATCCAGTAATCATCATTTGAGTGAACAACAAATGGTTAGTATTAGTGCTGTGCAGCATTATCATAAAAGCAACAGTTCCAAACAAAAGCAGCATGTCGCCAAAAAGAAAGAGACGAAAGTTGAATTGAAGATGAGCGAACTCGAAAGCACAGAGACTGTAACTCATAAACACACTGGTGATGACAGAAGCAACAAGCGAAATCGTCTACGCAGAGCTGTGGCGAGGAATTGGAAAAGGGTGCGGAAAGTTTTCCGGACTGTCTTTTGCTGCCAGTCGTCAACTTCGTGTGGGAAGAAGTGCTTTGATTACGTAAGAAAAAACAACTCTCTCGCTAGTACGGATGAAGATGATATCGATGCGGCATTTGAAGGATATAAAAAGCAATTGCTGATAGCCAGAGGCGGAAATAATACTACCGGCATCCTTGAAGTGGCATCAACGGTGTCATATGATGAGCTGACACCGTCCCAGCAAAGTACCATCAAAAAGCTGCATAAGAATAAATTTTGGAACTGGAACGATAGCGTCAAATCCAAGTCCGATAAGTTTCTCGAATGTCTGGAGATGGATGATATCAGCTGTGGCGATGCGAGTTTGAGGAAGAAATTTACAACCATCGCCCGGAGGAAACAGATTACTGCCTTCTGCGAGAACCGGGCGATTCTGGGGGAGATTGAACTAGGTTTGAGCCAACTATCGTGGGGCTGCTCTGCATGGTGGACTAAAAATCACCACTGCTGCTACTATAGATAATAAAGGCACAGTATGCATGGTGTGAACGTAATTCTCAAGACAATTGCGAATCTGAACATAGAACACGCTACACTACACTACTACATGATACACATAACAGCTACGTTCACGGTAAAAAATCAATTTGTTGCTCTTATTAAAGCATGGTCTGTGAGCCGGTTCGAAAAACGTAAGCTTAACTGATGGATTATTTTCCAGTAGTGGGTGGGGTTTAATTAGATAGCTGAATTGAAAAGGACATCTTGCCTGTTTTCGTAGTTGCCGAAAGATGTGGACAAAAGACTGTGCGAGTGGGTTTATGCTAAGAGGTTCTTTCGAGGGTTGTGGTTATGGATGAACGGGATTGACCATGCGAATGGGATTTCACTAAGAGGTTTTTCTATACTGAAGTAGTACCTGGAGTGAATAAATACGATTAATTTTACTGAACGGAATTTGGCATTGTTTGGCCTATGGCTGATCGCTAGCAGCTGGACACAATTATGCCATGAAACAGTTTACGGGAAAAAAATACCAGGAAACTTGAACGTTCACGAATCCATTAATGTTTTATATACTCTTTTACGAGCACGGATGGAAAATTGTGGTTAATATACTAGAAATCATCAAACTGTTCACGAATTCATTAATATTTTATGATTTTGCTACCTATTTCACTAGCACGATTTGTGAGTTATTACTAATATACTAAGAATCCTTAATCAGTTCATGAATCCATGAAAACTGTTTTATGATTTTATCAATTATTTCACGAGACTTATTGTTTAGGATGAATGAACCAGTTCACGAAGCATAAAAGAATTCATGAGTGATATTCCGAGTTTCGTTAAATAGTTCAAGAGAAATTATCAAATTCTATCTGCGTAGTATGGTATAATTTTAAACGGCTGTAGTGCTGTTAATTGTTGATGGACGTGTGTCAATTAAATATCATTTCAGAAAAGTCCAACATAAAAAATCGATTGCATCTTTAAATTGGTATTTCGACTGTACACTATTGAAAAAACCGTATTATTGCAAAAACGTTTCTTAATTTAATATTTCGGACACCTATCGATTCAGACAACTGCCAGTAAAAAATCGTTGTTAATTTTTTTTGTGTATTTTAATGGAACACTGTAAAAATCTGTAATTCTGTAAAAAAATAGGCAAAACATATATAATTGTCACAAATTCACGCAAAACTTTTCCTAACACAGACCTCATATCGATACTCCTAAGCGTCCTACACATTTTATCGCTTGCTATAAATAGAATGTTTCTGATCGAATTCCTTCAGTGCCATGCCCACTAGACCGGCAACAATTTTGACTTTTTTCGGAACACTGTTAAATCAAACGGTAACTGGCTTCACATACCACTTGTCAAATATGAGCTTTTTCGAAGACTCTAATTCACTCACCAGAGTTTTCAAGTTTGTATGTGAAAATATATGAAAAATAGGCAATTGAAACAAATTCAGTACAAAATGCCAGTATCATCTTGTGCATCCCAAAATCTGCAGATATAGCTTAAGGTGTAAGAATCAACATTGTCGAAGACTGCGAATTGATCCGATTTTGCAATAAAAAGAAAGTTATGTGTTGCGTCTCTTTCTAGCACATGCTTAGAATAGGATATTTGAAGAAAAAAAAATGGTTGGTCTTCAAAGTTAAATAACTTTTTAGGGGAACCTCCAACCAATATGCGATCTTCAACAAAGCTATTCGTTATAAAATAAGCGTAAGTTTTAAGGCACGCAGAGTTACTGTGAATTTTTTTATTAGAATTTGAGTTTTTATTTCCGAGTTTCGATATATATTACTATAGAAATTTGAAACCTCTTGTGGGTGAACTAGAGCTATCGGAAAAAGCTTCAGCGAAAAAAATTCGCGCATGGTGTTTGCTAGCCATGCAGCATTTTAAATGTAACATTAGTCGTGTCTAGCACACAACTCTTTATTTTTTGTGTAGAGCACTAAAAAGTAGGAAAATTTAGGAATTTTTCTTGGCGTAATAAAGAGATGAATCAAGATCCTATAAAATGAGATTTGTAATATTAACTTAACACAAGTTAGCGGTTATGCTGCATTTTTCCCCCGTCGTGTTTTTCTGGAAAGAGTCCACGACCGGAAAGCTATCTCCCGTAATTTTTACTAGAGCCAAAAACTAAGGTTCAGCGAATTTTTACTAGAGCCAAAAACTAAGGTTCGGAAAGATTTCATAAATATTGAGTTCAATAGATTTGCGGCTATAGTTTAATTCAAAAGATGTTTCTGTTAAAATATACGTAAGTACACCTACATTTAAAACAATAATTCAACTTTAAGTCTATAAAAATCGTCCAAGGAGCACTGTTACTCGGTGTGATTGCACTTCAAATCAATATTCAATATTGAGGTGTGCATGGCATCCAATTTGCTTTCTATTGTATCCCATTATGTTGAACTTTCATTGACATTCTCGCTTTGACTTGCTGTAAGCTGATTCTTGCTTTAAGACACAGTTCGACTCAGTCCAGTTTTTCGTGCTCATTCTGATAGTGATCTAAGAAAATCGACTTCGAAGTCTGTCGAAATTAATGTGCCATGATTAAATGTCAACCCAATACTTTCCAATATCTTCTACTTGATTAATTAAAGCATTATAATGTATGACAACTATACACATGAAATCAAAAAAAGATTTTAGATGCGAAATACAAACATCATTATTATAGAAAACTGAGTATTGTTCTTGAAGCTTTCACATCTGAAAAAAAGCAACTCGAATAGTGAATAAAACAATGCAATATTTTGGAACACGATAATATTACGTGCAAGCGATTCGACAGTGGATGAAACATTCACCGTGGTAATGTGATCATTTTGTATCTCGACCTAAAGGTGGTCGATACCGGCAAGAAATAATCAAATTTAACTATAACGCTATGTAATGCATACTATTGACCTTGAAACTAAAATCCCATTGCCCTTTTCGACGAACTTCAAGGTTGATTCTTAGCGTGCATGACAATTACTGGGCTAGTGAGTAAAAATAACACTAAAACGAAAATAACTCGAATCAAACACATCGCACAAACAATCCCCTTAAGATATAAAACAATAAATTTTACGAACCGCTACCAATGTTTAATATTTTTCATTTCCTTACAGAGGAAGGAAGTGTAACAGAACCTAGCAGCTCCCCACTTTTCGGAGCACCGGGAAACCGTAATGACACCACCGGTGGTAGTAACCAGGAATTGTCCAAAGCAAACATAACTGCAACCGGAGCTCCGGCTGGTGCTCAGCGCAGCAGTGCGACAAGCCCGATCGGATCAGCAACATCGGAACACTGGCCATCGCAGTCGGATGAAGACATTGATCGGTTAGTGGCAATGCACCAGAACCGAGCCTCACTCAGCTCACTTGGTGTGCGGTCGGATTCGATGGCCTCGGTTTACTCCGGTGCCGGCGAGGGACGGTACGGTACTGTAACGGTTCGCGGTCAAATCGAATTCGGTATGCAGTACAACTACAAACAGGGCGCCCTGGAGATACACGTCAAACAATGCAAAGACCTAGCGGCAGTTGATGCCAAGAGAAATCGAAGTGATCCATATGTAAAGGTAATGGTTGGACAAAAAGGCTTTAACATATACAATGTGAAAGAAAAAAATTTATTTTGAATTCTCAGGTATACCTTCTCCCGGATAAATCAAAAGGTGGTAAGCGTAAAACTAAAGTAAAGAAACATACCTTGAATCCGGTATTCGACGAGGTGTTGCGGTTCCATATGTCACTTAGTGGTTTGCAGACCAGGACACTTTGGATCACAGTGTGGCACTCGGATATGTTCGGTCGGAACGATTTCCTCGGTGAAGTCATGATGGGATTGCAGGACAAAGTGTTTGAAAATCCTGCACCTCAAAGCTACCAATTGCAGGAAAGGGTAAATAGTTTGGCAGCTTCAAATAATACTTCCCTATAATTATATCAAACGCAAACTACATTCGCAGAGTGAACCCTTCGATGATTTGTCCGCATACAAAGGGGATATCATTGTCGGATTGAAGTATATTCCACCGGATTCGGATGGCGGAACACCACAGCACCATCAACATAACGGTGGAAGTAGTACTAGCGGTGGAGGAACACTAAATCTTCGCAAGTTTAGCACCAAGTCGATAACCTCGACTTCCTCAAACTCATCCGGGCAAAGTAAAGGGGCATTACACGTACTGGTGAAGGAAGCGAAGAATCTTCAACCAGTCAAGGCCAATGGAACCTGTGATGCATTTTGTAAAAGGTTAGAGTTGTTGTTTTAAATATTTCTTTGCGTTCATACAATGTTGAGGACATTTTCAGCTATCTTCTTCCGGACAAGAATCGTAGCTCGAAACAGAAGACTCCAGTTATGAAACGATCGAATTCGCCCGTATGGAACTACACTTTTATCTACGAGGACGTGGCATTATCGGAATTGTCAGAAAGAGCCCTGGAGCTCACTCTTTGGGATCACGATAGACTGGCGAGCAATGAATTTCTCGGGGGTGTTAGGTTCTCCCTTGGCACGGGTAAGTTTTTTACTTCTTGCATGTCGATAGCATCAATATCATGGATGAATCCCTCATACCTGCAGGCAAACACGCTGGTAAATCCGTAGACTGGATGGACTCAACCGGCAAGGAGCTATCCCTTTGGCAAAGCATGATAAACAGACCAAACTTTTGGGTGGAAGGCGCCCTAGTCCTTCGACCTTCATTAGACAATGCGAAATTTGCCTCATAATTATACGAAACATCTGTAGATCGATTTAGGGAAATCACGTAGTAGCGGGTCTCCCACCCCATTTCCTGCCCATCCACCATAGCTCCCTGCAGTGTAGTAAATATCACGCAGAGAGAAATCATTCCAACTTTGTGATGTTGCTTTACAACAACCTAACCATAGATTGTAATCCAATACTTTTAAGACGGGACGCGACAGAAGAATTGAAGAAAGCATTTTTCGATAATCTAACCTTATGAACGACAGACAATGATGCTTAATAATGATCGGTGTTCAGATAAAAAGTACTAAGAGAAGTATACTTTTTACAATTCAGTAAATTTTATATCCTTTTATTTTTTTGACACTCTTTATGTGTACATAGAATAGCTCTACACATTCGAGACAAAGTATTATTTTTCGAAGAAACTAAATATCAACTATAATGTTCATTTCACTCCATTTATTCTAATAGATGTTTGTATACCATAGTTCCAGCAAAGAATGGTCTCCATTTTTACTATTTCTAATACAACAACTGAAGAGTGAACATTGTTGACTTACCCAGCATGTACATACATATATACACGCAACCTTTTAACAAATATTTCTCAGCGCTGTGAATCTTTACTAATTCATGTTGGAATCAAAAACACATTCGGTTTAACTGCGTTCAATGCAGAGAGTAATTAGGATGCACACGTCTGATATCTAACTAATTATTGAGAATGACTACTGTGGAATTAGACACTGTCAAACAGTGAGTTTCGTTGCAAAGCCAATAGAGAAGGGGTACAGAGAATAAAAAAATGCCTGTTTTTTTATCAACACAACAGTTTAGGAGAAACTATCTATCACACAAAATGAAATAAAATAAAATAGTAGGTAACCAAGACGTGAAAACTGACTGATTGTGAAGCATCGTAAGCTTAATAACGGATCTATCGAGGAGCCTGTTGACGAAAGGAATGTGTTATGTCTGAAAGGGATTCCATGAACAAATAATTACAATTGTGAAATTATACAAAGGATAAAGTGAAGTATCAAGTAAACCCAACTCTTATGAACAAAACTTAGTGTAGAAAGTAAATCATTAAATGAATGACAAATGTATCAAGTTTAAATACCTTGGGCTTAAGATTTGTCAGTAGAAAATTTCAACAGATTTTGATGCGTATAGTTGAACGAAACATTGTAATCAGATTGTAAGACCCAACATAGCAAAAACTAATTATAAACGTATGGGTAGAAAAAAAGAGTTGTAAACAACCGTCTAGCCATAGTGCCGAATATTAATTTCATAACATGCCAAAAGTTTTTGCATATGTCTCGATTAGCGAGCCGTACTTTGGCAACGACAAAATAACTTACAATCACACTTACATCAAAGACGTTGTAAATACTATCGTCATTTTTGGTTTCTTTGATTTGCTTACAATACTGTGCGAAATAACGCCAGTTATTATTGTTTTTTTATCTAATCAACAAACAACCTGTGAAAGAACAAGGCTAAGCAGTCATGCTTAGATCTCGAAAAAAGTTTCCTTATAACTTTTCTTTCAATCTATTTTGATGTTTGTATCCATTTAAGATAAGCGTTTTCTCTCTAAGATGACATAGAAATACTACAAACTACACTTCTTCATATTTACAATCTGTTGAATACTATTAAACTACTTAAAATTCACTTGTGTGATACACATCAAATCAACACTAAGGGCCAAAACTACGCTCATTTAATGAAACAAATACAAGTTCTTCTCCAAGTTATGACACGATGCTCAATTATATAATTTATAGCGAATGACTGCAAAGAATGCATGCAATCCTAATCCTAATGAAAAGATGAAACCATTTCATACATTAGTTTTTATAAAAACTGTGCAATCACATACATGCAACCCTCGAACAACTAAAAAAAACTTTATTCTTATGCTGAACGGAATGGCATGTTTTCCGAACTAAAATTCATCAATCATTACCCTTAAATATAATAAAATCTTTTCGACCAAACGACACGAATTCTTCGATGCAAAGACGAGGAAAAAGTTATTAAAAATAATAAACATATTTATTAAAAACCATGAAAGCATTTCTTTCGCTTTGCTTCTGGAATGTTGGCAGTTTCCGCTTAGACATTGTTGTAGTTCCTTCCCCAAAGCGTCAACATTTGAAGAAAAGAAATCGTACCGAAATCGCTTGAAATATTCCATTTCAAATTGTCTTTTATTGAATTGGCATTTCGAAATTATTTTGATTCATCACAATATCTAGATTTCGCGTTCATACGTCATTCTTCAAAGAACCAAAAGATAAAAATAATTTAATCAAAGTAGTGCGTTACATGTTGCTTAATTAAACGACGTTGACATAATAATAACAAGCATATTTGTCCAGTTTGCAAGTTTTCAATTTTACCAATCCAGTATAGAAAAACTCATGCAGAGTTATTGAGTCAAGCAGTAACAAACAATTTGTCAAGCCAATTCGAAGAACATTAGCATGCGATAACGGTTAATTTGTACAGAGTTATTTTTTCTGAGGATTATACCCAGAAAACAGAATTCATGATAGTTGAAGCGCCATTAGCAAGAAAACTATTATACACAATGCAAGTATAATGAAGGGAAACCAGGAACAGAAAAATGGACAATTATACAAATATATTCACTTTGCAATATATATCAAATGCAAAACCTGACCAACACACTTTCACTGTCCCTTGCTTATGTTTTCATGTTATGTTCGCTTGTCACAATCGGCTGCATAGCTTTGCATGTCTACATGTATTAATCTGAGTTAACATGGTAAGTGCCAAAAATATTAAACTTTATTTGAAAGATATTTTGAAGTCTATTTACAGATTTCCAATCGGCGTAGCAACGGCATCCTAAACACACAACCTCCCGTCGACATTGATCTGTTTTAATTTATTTATATTTACTAAATGCATATTAACAGAAATGTTACTCCACAGACCCCTTACATTGAAATTGAGTTCCGCGACGCCCCCAAAAAACGGATTAAGCGAAATCTCTCGCTGGACTGCGACGAGAACGATAATGAAACCCGCTGTTGTCGGTATCCGCTGACAGTCGACTTTGAAAAATTCGGCTGGGACTGGATTATAGCTCCGAAGCATTACGAAGCATCATACTGTGCTGGTGAGTGTATGCTTAGCTTCCTGCCTAAGTACGAGCACACCCATGTGATGCAATTAAGCACCTCAGCTATACCCTGCTGCTCCCCGAAAAAGATGAGCCCAATCAAGCTGTTGTACTTTGATTTGAGCTACCGCGTGATCTACAGCACCATACCGAACATGATCGTGGAAAAGTGCAGTTGTTCCTAGGACTTTTTGCGCACTGATTCAAATAGTACCGCAAAATCAATGGTGTACCAGTAAGAAAGTAAACGTTAAGAACAAATGAATTAATGAGTCTGATTTGGGATCTTCTATTCGAGTAAAAAAAGATAAAATTGTATATCAAAACTAGGGAGAAATTCGTGTTGGTGAAGTATTTTTTCCCTCACAACGGGTGATAAGCGAAATTTAACAAATCAACAAGTGGCATTTAGGCTTACTCGACTTAAAACTTTATCTGGATTACGCGTTTTGACGGATTTGTGTGAAAGTACCATTTGACAATGGAACTTGTGATAACTATCAATCTAAAACAGCAAAAATTAGCAAAAAACAACATATCTTAATATTTGTGTGGGAAAGTCTTTGGAACAATATTGTTAGTGAAAATTTTTTACAGATAGACGGTTTAGTTTTGTTGTAAACTAAGGTGTAGCAGAAAGGGAGCACAGTTCTAATACAAACAAAACTCATAAATAATTTTATAATAAATATTAACTAACTAAATAGCCTGATAGTCAATTTGTAGCTGTTCCGCGTTAGGGTAATAATGCAACAATTCGGAATTTGTGTGTTCAAAATTGTACATAATGAGCAGGGTAAACATGCATCACAAATTTTATATCAAGCAGACAAAAGTTAGTAACTGTTAAGTATAGTAATCAAGAAAAAATAAAATCTATCTAAAAAAACTTTGCATTTCATTATCTATAGTACAACGTATTTTAATAATTTCACGTACTTTGTACTTTTCAAGTGATCCGTTAAAGGTTGTAGGTCTGGTCAAATACAACACAAAACAATGTTTGATCAATTTAGTATACCCTCAGAATCTTGATTCATAGCAAAAAAAACTATTTTTCAGAGCTTTCGGCACTAAATTTTTTCTACATTCTCATTTTTCAAAAGATTTGCAAACTTTAGGGTGTTCTGGAAAGAAGGAGAAATTACCTTTTTAACGGTATGCCAGCAAAAAAAACTTTAAAGAGAACATTTAATTCCGCATCCAACGACCTATTTATCATCAAAATCGGTTGAACAATGGTAGTTATTATTTTTTTTTTTTCAGATTAGAAACTTGCTCGCATAAACTTTTAAAGGGACAGTCCCGCATGAAATTTTCAAAAAATGCTCGATTACGTATACACGTAATTGTAGAATGCCTTACTAACTCCTTAAGTGTTCATGCGAGCTAGTTTACATTTGGAAAAAAAAGTAGTAACTCTGCCATTTTTCAACCGATTTTGAGGACAAATAGGTCGTTAGATGCGTAATTAAATGTACTCTCTAAAAAAAATTATCTAAAATTTATTAAACCAGATACACTTCCTAAGAAGAATGTTGAGTAATTTCCTCTCCTTTACAAAACACTCAAAAAATTGAAAATCGGTTGAAAAATGACAGCGTAGAAAATTTTTTAGTGCCGGAAGTCTCGAAAAATAGTTTTTTTGCTATAAATCAACATTATCAGGGTATACAACATTTTTTCATAAATTATTTTGTGTTAAATTTGATGAGATCTACAACCTATACTAGGTCATTTTAAAAGCACAAAATCACTGTAGCACCGTGTTATCACAAACTGTTGTATTATCATGGCATTTTTTATGTGTGTGCAGTTGCGCTTTACCTTAAGGAAAAGCGGCGACTAACGTTTAAAATCTTCGAAGAATATGTGTGTGACATTTGAGTGTTGAAACCAACTATCCTAGGAAATACGGTTTTTTGAATGGAACTGACAAGATTCCAAGCTTGCACGTGCAACGGCATCTAAGCAACACGGGGGAAGCTCGTACTGTTCACAGTGTAAAGTGAACAATTAGAATGCGTGACATAGCATAAATATTTATGCATTTCAAAAATCGAAATCGAACAATGTTAAAATTGCGTACAATAAAAGCGGTTTAGTATTTTTATTTGTATCCGTGAACGTCCCGAAATAGTGTTCGTTATAGTGTACGAGAAATTTGAACGGACAATCCGAAAGTGAACGCGCATAAGATCAATAGTCTTTATTGTGTTACAACATTCTTACGCGCCATAATACACGAAGCTATAAGTATGTAACAGTATTAATAAAATCTTTTGCGACACAGGGTTCGAAAATAGGTGCTGTAAAGTCCAGAATATTACGACACAAAAAGCACAATATTCCTTTTGAATCCTGTGGCGGACTACTCGCGGATCAGACCGTCCTAGTTCTGTTTTATAAATGCCATAAACTGTCCATAATCGCAAGGTAGTCCCATATGAATAGAAAATTCCGTAGAACATGGGACAAATATATGAATATGAGAAGTAAATGATATTTACGTCATGCCACTTGTGTCGATGAAGTTGCATGAACTTCATACCAAAAATTACATACACATTTCTTTGCCATAATACTAATATGTACTGTTTTCGTTAGATTAGAGCTGCCCTAGTAAAGTTACCAGATATTTTCAACACCAACGCGGGACGCGCTTTAGAAACCTATTAAGGATATGTTTTCCATATATTTGGTTTACTTGTGTAAAACTGAGAGACTTTTCGGGAGGAATCATGACCTTGCTTTTAAATAGTAGAAGTCCTAAAAGACACAGTTGGCTCAAATTGCGCATTCTCCAAAATTTTTATGAGTGTTTTGTACAAGATGGTTATTTTGGAATAAACAGTATTTTGGTAAATGCGGGACAAAACTTTCAAATCCGGGACTGTCCCGCCTAATTCAGGACGTCTGGTCACATTTTCTAGGTTCTCTAGAAACTATCGTTTTTGTAAGGGTTTGGTAAACATCAGCATAAGTGTAAACTGACAGGAATTCAAATTCAATAAAATCGCAATTTTCAAAACATGAAGAAATAAAAAAATGTAGACTTACCCAGTATTAGTAGAATAAACCTGGTTCAAGAAGTAAAATGGTTTCCCGTCCAGGACAAGTGTTTCACGACGTGTTACGATATTTGATTTTCACTCATAATCACAAAGTATTTGCTTATTGCGTATTTTAAGCCTGCAATTATATAGATAGGCTATCTACCGGACAATTTTGGACCTCATTTTCTCTCACATTATCTATTCACTATAGGTATACGTATCACTCACAGAGAACTAATTACTTATCATTCCGAATTCTAAGCTACGGAAACTTGAACCGCTGAAAAAAAAATAACTAGATACCTAAATACTCACACTATTTGAACCATAATCCGAAAAAAAATCATTCACAATTTTTCTAATCCGTTAGCGAATAAAATTTTAAAGCCGATCGGGAAAAAACTTAATCGACACTAAACAGATATTGTTTCAAGAACTAAAATTAACTGTATATGTACTGGGCGAAAGTACGCGACCGAAAAACCGTTATTCGCGAAAATACTCAAATCTGAACAGTAAACGGCAAGGAAACACTGGCATCAGCAGATGCTCTGTTTGAAAAGTTGAAAAATTTAATGACTGAAGGCAAGCTCATCTTACCGGCCGAGGGGCGCATATTTTGGAAATGACGTGATGAATACGATGAAATATTTCACGACACCGGTTTTCGCTCAGCTCAGAACCTAAGAGAAGAGAAGACAATCGCGTAGCTAATTTGATCCAGTCCTAACCTCAATATTGAACCAGCTTCTGATTGGTCATTTTGCCAGTCATGAGCGTTCATTATATTTACAATCGGGATGGAAAACAGTGCTGCTGAATCTATTCTGGTTATTTTTCATACACATCAACATTTCGTGCAAATTGAATAAAAGACCTGAATGACGATATAGTTACGTGTATTGTTAAGAGAGACATGAATAAATATTTAATTTAATTTTTAAATGCAGTTAGCATTGTAAATTCTTGGTAGAGGTGCGATCTTTTAGGTACAATTACTTTCGGCAATTGTAAAAAGCATTCAAAGGGAATCTGGCAACGATGAACGCTTGTTGTCTTCAGATTTATGGCAGGGCCAAGTCGAGAAAATTAAGAAGAGCAAGAAGCCTGTTGTCGTCTCTTCTCTTAGCTCAGAACCAAAGAGAATAGGGAAAGAGACGAATAGTGTGAAGCCAAAAATACCTTATTAAGCAGACCAATCGTGCAATGTAAATAAACATTACTGATGCCTTAGTTGGAGGAGATAAGTATTGTACATCTATTAAAAAAGAAATTTCAATTTTCGTCAGAATTTGGTTCAATCGTGATTGTGAGGTGCATTCTAGAGTATATGTATGAGTAAAAACAAGCTTTAGAATTATTTCATCTCTTTGTTTCGAAATGCGCATCGTTTCCCTCTAAGAACGGTTGGTTTCAAAATCGTCCAATGAAGGACATTCGTTGGACCAATTTGGACAACGTCCAAATAACCGTTCAACAAACGCCCATCGTTGGACCCGTGTTGAACGATTTTGAAACAATTTTTTGGACGTCTCAGTGGGTTGATAAGCGGCCCTTACACGTTCAATATTTTTTGTCAATACTAGAGAGTATTGACAAAAGTATTGTACGTGTAATGGAAAAAAGTTGTATTGATGATGTGGATTTCAAACGGGACTGAAATATTGTAACAATATCGTCAATACTGGTATTGACAAAAATATTGAACGTGTAAGGGCCGCTATAAACAAATCCAACGATCGACATACGGTTTGTTTTCAAAATATAATAGGAGTCATTTAAAGTGCTGCCTGTGGAAGCGGTTGCCAAAATTCTAGTGTTGAAATCATCATAAAGGGAGTGTTGCCGTTTTGACTGATTTTCACTCTTCGTCTCTTTCCCTATTCTCTTTGCTCAGAACCAGTCAAACTTATAGTTACTATATTCATAGTTAGGCGGAGACACTGAGCGGAGCCAATTGGACATGTCAAATACCGGAGCCAATCGAGCATGACGTCACATAACATGTTCTCTTCGGATGTATATGGAAAAGGTATTGTGATTATGGTCATTAGGGTGGGACAAAAATTAGATTCCAGCTCCGAGCAACTTTTTAGGTACCATTTGGGTCCTAGAACAACTGTGCAAATTCTTAGCTCGATCGGTGAAACTATATTTTCGCGCCCACTGTTTAAAGTTTACATGGGATTTTGTATGGGAAAATTAACTTTTACAAAATAATTCCTCCAGGAGTCGCCCATTACTTCCTAAAAATAAATCGTTAAATGACTTTTAAAGGAAATTTAACAAAGAAACAAAGTCTCGAAAACCACAAAACGATCTGACGCTTGAGTAAAAAGTTATTAAGCAGAAACTGATTGATGCTCTGACGATTGATAAAATATTCATTTTTTCTAGCACCACTGCTGTTGGTTGTCCAATTATACGCAATTTTCTTTTAATCCACCCTTAGTGTGTCTAAATCGTTTATCTACACTATTTAGCCACTTCGCAAGGTTTTGAGGGATAAATTGAGGCTTCTTTTGTACATAAGAAGAGAAAGTTTAAACTTTTTGTATATAATTAGACTGTCAGAAGCAGTGATGCTATGAAAAGTGAAATTTTCATCAATCTTCAAAACATCAATCGGTTTTTGTTTAATAACTTTTTCCACAAGCATCAAATCGTTTTGCAGTCTTCTAGACTTTGTTTCCTGGATAAATTTCCTATAAAAATCAGACATCTATTTATTTTTAAGAGGTAAGGGGCAACTCTTGGAAGAATTAATTTGCAGAAGACAATTTCCCCATACGAAATCTCATGTAAACTTTAAACTGCGGGCGCAAAAATATAGTTTCACCGATCGAGCTGAAAATTTGTAGAGTTCTTCTGGGAGCTAAATGGGACTCAAAAAGTTACTCGGAGCCAAATTTAATTTTTTTCATATAACCATGTCCCACTCTAATGGTCATAACTATTTTACTCTTATCTTGTGTTATCGAGTGTAGAGAAACGAAAAGAACCAATTTTTTTTCTGTAACAAGAAGAGATATTCGCACAAGTATGAAATCATATCAACAGACCTTCGAAATGGTTTCTCTATTCGTGCATGTAAAGTTCTTACTTACGACCACAATGAAATTATTAAGCTAGAGCTTGAACATTTACATGGGATGCCAGTGTTTTTTTCCTGAAATAAGAGCGGCCAGTTTTCCGGCTTTTGTGTCCGCCTAACTCTTAATATAGTAACTCTAGTCAAACTCATTCCGGAACCGGTTCGGATTTCTGAATGGAAACATTATGGATCCCAAATCAAATGCAACAACCGATTC